>NC_039245.1:20258342-20450622 GCF_003368295.1 Carassius auratus | reverse complement strand
CCAGATGGTGTTGGCACCAAGTCACAAATTTCTTCATCTTGAGACGACTTTTCACCCATTGTCATCATCATTCACACCTCATTTATCTCAGATGAGATCCAGCCTCACTTTTGCCATTGTTGTTTTCTGTAAAGATGCTTTGCAATGATTTGTATCATAAACCCATAAATCATGACCCTGGCAAGTCTTAAGATCGTAAGTGGGATAGATCGTGTTTATATATTAGCAGTGGGTCACTATGTCTGTCTAATCATCTGACAACCGTTTAGTCAGTTATTGATGTGGACTCTGAAAGAGGTATGGTTTATCAATGGTTATCAATGAATTTGTCTTGGTTTATTCATCTATCCCCAATATGAGTCCGTTTGAATATTCACCTGTAAGTCAGATACAAAATATTCGTAAACGTAAATGCCCATGTATCTGTTTCAAGTTGGCACAACCCTTGCTGTCTGTTTTGGAACCGTCAAAGAGTGAAAGATTCAGA
This sequence comes from Carassius auratus, assembly GCF_003368295.1. Lineage (NCBI taxonomy): Eukaryota > Metazoa > Chordata > Actinopteri > Cypriniformes > Cyprinidae > Carassius > Carassius auratus. The sequence goes on along the minus strand of NC_039245.1, from coordinate 20,450,135 downwards.
AGACTTCACAAAATATTAATTTTTCTTGAAGTGCCACTGTGAAGAGTGGACACTGTGGTTTGAGGACAAAGTTGCTTCCACAGTCTATACAAGGCTGTACAAGGCTTAATCGTCCTTCTAAAATTAGATCGGTTTAGCATTTTGCCCACAGGGTATTGGTTGTCTTGGCTTTTGGAAATGATTTACCATCTCCTCCAATCTCCATCACACAGAAATATAAAACAGCAATGAAGTAGGGCTGAAACGATTCCTCGAGTAACTCGATTACAAAAAATTATCGAGGCAAATTCCTCTGCCTCTAAGCCTCTTTTAATTTATTTTAATTCTCACGTCAGGTTCTTTTGCAATGATTTTTTTTTAATGTGACACAACGCATCACACATCACCCACAAAGCGGAAGGAGACACAAGCGCGGTCTCTACTACTAAAAAAAAAATCAATCTTTTTTTTTTTTAAGGTTTAATCATACAACATTTCTTCCATGCTCTATTTTTTTATAGTAAATCCCCTTTGTTTACCAAAAAGTTAAGTTTTCAATAATTAAAAGATACATTAAAATAATGTTTTATGTGTTTTAATGTGTGTCTCAGAAAATGCTTTATTTAAAGCCCCAACTGAATGGCACTTAAATGCACTTAATTCATCTGTCAACTTTATTGTCATTGTTCACAGTACAAGTACAGACAGAGAAACAATGGGTAAAAATTAAATGTTTATTTTTGATGTGCATTCTATGCATTTAAAAAAATAAAAATAATTTTTTTCTAAAAAAGGAAACTTCATTTTAAGAGACCCAGGATCTTATTTTATCTTGCATAGTTAATATTGCACTTTGATTAAGCAAAAACACATTTTATCCGATTACTCGATTAATCAATGGAATTTTTGGTAGAATACTCGATTACTAAAATATTTTGATAGCTACAGCCCTACAATGAAGTAATGGACATGTCTCCAAATTCAATGCAGAGGTCTTGAATGCGAGCATTTTGAGGGTAGATTGTCTGCTGTGAAGGCTGCGTTAACTAAGGTAATCTAATTACCACCATGGCTTATGTCTAGTAAACAAGAGCTGCACAATTATCCAATTATTACCTGATAATATTGCCCTAACCAGAATTTTAACTTGTGAATTGTTTACATTGATGTAATTTACATAATCATTTATAATTTAACAAATGGTGAGGCAAACTTTATCAATCTGATGCATAATGAACTAGAGGTCAACCGATTATCGGTCTGCCGATATATCGGGCCGATATTTGTCATTTTCTAATAAATCAGAATTGGCCGATATCTGTGTTAAGTAGAACCAATTTAAAGTCAGGCACATCAGCGGTCAGTCCAGTGATATTGTTGCATTGGAAAGTGCTGCTTCTGCATGTGAAGGACCCCAAGCCAAAACTTTTGGAAGATTCAACAACTGTCCTGGGAGATAAAGGTGGTCAGAGAATTTTACTCTGTAAATGGGGTGGAGAAGTTGGCAGCTCTCACAAACACTGCAGTGTGATTGAGGGTTCCGTTACTCCGCCCCGCTCACAGACAGCACCGTGCTTGGAGAGACCGCTATCCTGGAGCAGCCCAAACCGGTGAATGACATTTGTTCGGAAGCATGGTTTGCTGCAGACAATAGGCAGGTTTCCATCCAACTCAATTGCATTTAAGGATGTCAATATTCTATCATTTCCATGATCGATTGTCGTTTAAATTAACAATCAATTAATAATGCTGCAAAATGCGTCTGCAGCGGTATTATTATTATGTGCAAAAGCCCCTTGGAAAAAAAAGGTTTCTCACCCGAATTAAAGGGGTTTTAGTCTGCATAAAATGCTAGTAGCAGGACTGTAAAATGAATAGATGTGATTATGATCATTTGATAAAATGAAGAGAGCCTGCCATACATTTGAGATCATTTTACTTTGTTGACCGTTTCCCGTCAAGGAGACCACTGAATGCGCCTCTTTAAACGGTTTTGTGGTGCTCGTTGTTTTTATTTTAAAACGCAATTGCAATGTTTTCAAATTTCCTATAGTATTAAAAATTAAAATTATCTGTGGCGCTTGTAGCTGTGCTGCTCAGTCAGTGTACTACTTTATTCACATTAAACTTTTTATGCAAGTATTATGACCAGTACTTTTTTTGATCCTGTTCTGCAAAATGGTCTATTTTGATTTTTGCATTCCACTAGGCCTATTAGTTTTTTAAAAATCCGGCGTCTACAGTGCAGTATCACGCAGTACATGTGTTTGTGCATATGAGGACGAGCGAGCACGGGTTTGGATGTATTTGGAGGTTATTGCTTGCGTCTCATTCTGCACATATCCAAATGTTTCCATATTCGCAATGTATCTGAATGTTAAACTATAATTTTGAAAAAATGTAAACTAGACGGAAAAGATCATCCTCTTCAGATCAGCAAAAAGGTCCTTGGCATAACAGCAGAGTGGACCGGTATACTACGGTCTATTTAAACTGACCAGTGTAACCTTTTATATGTTTGGTTGACTGCACTTTATTTTAATAACGAAAGTTTGAAATTAGAATGCGCTTTATAATTTAATGTTCTGTGTCATTTATACTTAACTGCAGCACTACTATTATTTATTTTTTATATATTTTATTTTTTATATTTTTCAGTTTAATTGATTGTATTATAAAATAATATATATATATATATATATATATATATATATATATATATATATATATATATATATATATATATATATATATATATATATATATATATATATATATATTTTTTTTTTTTTTTTTTTTAATACTTGGTCAGTTTATTGATTTGTTTGGTTAACTTTGGATAAATTTTTTATTTTAATACCGTGCAGTGCATAAAAAATAAGATAAGAGAGATGGTTCAAGTCATTGGTCAATAAATGATAAGTTTAGAAATGTTGTGTATCCACTTATTATTAGTGTTACATTTTAGCATGCAAATGAAGGGGGAAAATTCCAAGATATCGGCCCTAAAAATCGGCAGCACATATCGGTGATCGGCTGACCCTGACCTCTAAACATCGCCATTGGCATTGACATTGGCTATAGAAAAAACCCATATCGGTCGATCTCTACATTGTACCATATTCTGACTGGAAACAGTCCATTTAGAATGACGGACATAAATGAGCAATACTTTGAAATATTAAAATTTAAAATAACAGTTTTCTATCTGAATACATGTTAAAATTATTTATTCCTGTGATTGTAAAGCTGAATTCATTAATCTAGTTTTAAGTGTCACATGATTCTTCATAAATCGTTCTAATACTGATTTACAGCTCAATCAATATTTGGTATGGATGTACAATTTTTATATACATTTATGTTGATTGATTTCTTGTTAAATTTGTTAGGTTAACAACTGCATCAAACATACTTTTTTCCAAACTTTTTCCATTTAAGACTCCCAATTGTCAAACACAACTTCTAGATTCATCTTTAGACTGTGTCGTTAGTACAACTTTGTTACCAGGTGGTCTGATAAACCTCTGACCTGAAAATTCTCTGGAATCATCTGAGCCTAATAAGCCCAAAGAATTACCTTGAGGCAAACTCAGGCTTTGTGTTTTAAAGTAAATGCACTGAGTGATGATGCCCTTTTAGCAGTATAGTCTGTGCTTTTAAGATCTGCTTGCTTTTCTAGTTTGACTCGTTGGGCCCTTTTGAACCAGCACAATGGTTTTCCCATCTCTCCTGTGATCACACACTGTGAGCTTGACGGACAGGTTGAAAACTGTATGGAAACTCTGCGATTTGGGAGATTTGAAATGCTTACATGCAAAGAGGGTTCTGTGAGGCCATGCAGATCAAATGATTATCAGACAAAACCCATCATGGGTGTCACCGTTTGTGTGGTTGTCACAATAAGATTGTCAGAATGAAGTGTATATCTTAACCGAGAATAGCTCTGACCTCATTATACATAAAAGTAAGTAACTTGTCACGTGAGCTACAGTGTGAGACTCAGCTTAAAAGCGACCCACACACCATTTTCAATTTTAATAAAAGCGGAAGTTTTAGGAGGTGCCTTTGATTTGTCTTAGTCATCTATTGAGCTAAAAAGACTCATTTAACGTTCAGTCGAAAAAAAAATATAAAAAATGACACCAAAATTAACAGCAAATTAGGTCATTTTGCAGCATGTTTTATTTTATTCATTTATTTTAAGTATGACAATTAATGTCAAGGTAGAATATATTTTCACAAAATTAAATATAGAATTGTTTTAATTTCCTTCTGTTGTTGGTTTTCTGTCCTTGTACTGTGCTTAATATCCTTTACCTAATTTTAAAATTGCTTGTAAATCTTTCATTATCCTATATTATCACCAAATCATGCATTCAGTTTTGTCTACTTTTTTTCTTTTAAATAGCATGTTTTGTATTTCTTTTTGGGACTGAGTAATCATAGACCTCGTTGATCTGAGCTTATGCTCCTCAGATTTTGAGTAAAAAACAAACAATAATAATTGTGGATAATTTTGCCAATATCAGTGTTTCCAACAGACTTGCACTCTATTTGTGGCGGCATTTAGGGCTGTCAAAATGACTGAAAACTAAATTCGAATTTTCAACTTGTATATTATATATATTCAAAATTAAAATGCATAATTTCAGTTAGGGTGAATAAAAGCTTTTGACTTCTCTCCTGAGAAGATTTCTAAACATGCGGCTCTCTTGTGTGAGACATGAGTGCACTGAAGTCCCTCTTGAAAATGTTATAAATAGGCATTCTGTGAATGGCTAGGTTTTAGTTTTAATGTAAACCACAACAACAAACGTTAACACGCTGATGCTCTCGTTTTCCGCAATATATTGAATGAACAACTAGCGGCAACATCCCGCTCTCTCTCGTGAAGCCCATATGGAAGTGACTTAAACTGTAATTCATCAACTGCCCACTTGAGGCTGGCTACAAAAGGGAGTCAATGTTAAAATGCCAAAATTAACAGCATAAAAAAAAAACATGTCTACAGCCTGGTTCAAAAAATGAGTTTGGTCTATATAGCTAATTTTGCCCTTCATGACAACTGTGAAGGGAGAGGGGGGGTTGTATAACTTATCCATTTAAATTATATTAAAGCTTGAAGTTCTGCATAATTAAGAGTGCGGCCACTTGAGTGACAGTTGGATTGTCGCTGCTATCACCGCCATCGAGCTAGGTGAGCGTGGTTTCAGCAACCAGCTCCCGCCTTTTTGCCCATTTTTGATTATCCAGGAGTGACGCTTGATGACGTGCTGCCAAGATGGCGACAGCCTCCTCTGCCCACTTTTGGCTTAGAAAACGCTCTTCGGAAACCTATGGGTGATGTCACGGACACTACGTCCATGTTTTTATACAGTCTAATCACATAAGCTGCATTCACAAACACTGCTTTATCAGGCATTACAGGCCAGATGAAATGATAATGACATACATAATTTTTTGAAGACAGTCGGATTCCTTCAGAAATACAGTAATATAAAAACATCTGCACTGAGTTTCGACTTTGACATGCTGTGCTCATGTTTATTGAACAAAGTCAAAGCCTATTGTAAAGTCTTTTTGTGGTGATCAGTTTTGATATTGGACCGCCAATAAATCAAAGTATGGGAAACACATTGAACGCGTAAGCTCCGATTAAAAAAAAAGAATTGCAATTTTTTTAAAATAAAAAATCTAAAGTAAAATTAAAAGTTGATAAAATGATTGCATCTAATATTTGGTTATAACGTGGTAGTTAGTGTTGTCAATATAATAAATTAAATCACTCTCAAAATGAAACATCAACATTTCTGTTAACCATTTCATATCTGAGTTAACTTGTTAACTTCGGTTGCCCCAAAACATTTAGTAAAATCTTTTTTTTTTTCCGAAAGATGAGATTTTTTGGAGGCTTAATTTACATAAAGGCTTTTCAATCCATTTGAGCCATAAATCTGATTATAAACTGATATTTGGGTGTGAGTAAATGTAGCTAATGGCTCATGTTTTCTTCTTATCTCTTGTGTAGTCCATCTTGCTGCTGGGCAGTATAGCTCTAGCATGCTTGGCCTTGGACCTCCTCTTCCTCCTCATCTACTGCTGCTGGCTGTGCTGCCGCCGAAAGAAGAGCGATGAGCAGCCAAACGCAGACTGCTGCTGCACCGCCTGGTGCGTCATCATTGCCACCCTCATCTGCAGGTGAGTCTGAATGCATTTTTCCTCATATCAGCATCTCATTCAGGCAGAAGATAACATGTGTAGTCACTGCTCATATACTCTGGTCTCCAGAGAGATGATTTATCAAATTATCCCCAGCTGGAAAAACTTAAATCTGTTGGAGTGTAAAAGTAGGTGTATATTGTCTAAAGGGCTGCAGGGTTTAATTCCTGGAAGGAGAAACTAATCACTGGAGTTTGCCAGGTTAGTCAGAGCAGTAGAGTTTGAGTAGGAAGTGAGCTAGATATCTATGAGCCACTCAGTTCATTGTTCAAACTTGCTTAGCGGGATTCTCTTCAAACTGTTGCAGTGTCATGACAGAATCACAGATAAACTGTAGGGAGCCCTGAAACTTTTGCAATCACAAACTCAAATTCAATTTTTCTCATGTCCTAGTTTTCCTAGGACACTATTAATAATTTAATGACACGATTTAATTTAACCCAAACCAAACCTCAAATTAAATTATAATGTTGGTACATAAAATTCACTTGAAGCATTTAAAATAGTTTTCAGTGCTTTATTTTTCATTTATTCTGGCAAAGTAGTATAGAGTTGTAATATTAGCTATCTGTCATTTTATTGGTATTGGACTTTTTTATATAGATCAGTTTATCCGTATGAATTCTAGTTGTTCAAATTTAAATGTACTTTCAGTTTCTTTTTGTACTTTTTACTTTTTTTATATAGTTTTGGCATCTTGGTATCTTGATTTTGATGATTTGTAGGTGACTTTTCATGATCATGTCTAGGTCATTTGGATCTCACAGTAAAATTTAATAAAAATAAATAAATAAAAAAAGACTTTAATTCACATTTGACTCTTTTAGAATCCCCATATAGGTCCCTCCATAAACACATTTTAGATTGCTTGGATTAATCACAGGATCTGTCTATTGTTTGGCTTGTTAAATTTGCTCAGGTGAAACATTGACCGGTCATTTGGCTATTCCTGGTGTGTTATAAAGTCGATGATGACAAGTGCTGAGCTGCAGAACAAAGTGGGCTTGTGCATGAGAAAGTCATTACTTCAGACTACAGCCTTCTGTCTGGTGCTGCTGCTGTAATGCATGAAACCACAAAGAGTGTTTCTGCTGTCCTTCACTCTAGTTTGCCTTCATTGTCTTCAGAATTGACCGTAGTGCTGTTTTCTTTCAAGTGCATTATAAGCCATTAAAATTCAAGAGGTCAAGATGTTTCTTTGAGTGGATCCAAACCAATGGCTGGATTCATAAACAAACAGATTGAATAAGTAATGCTGGCTTTTGTTATGTATGTGTTTGAAAGCAAAATGGATGCACAATGTGAATGAAAAGAATTTGGTGGGAAAGTTGAGGCTCGACTATTGTCCTGTCTCAAATAAACCCTGTTGCTATGGCAGCGTCTTTCCCAGCATATCCTAACTTGTGGCTTCTAGCATTACAGCCATCATCAAGGACTCATAAAAAGACCACCACCTTTTTCCACCACAACCCCCCACGTCTCATGACCACTCCTCATGTTTTGTCTATGTTAACGTGCGCCCACTCTTCAGGGAGTCCACCTGTGATAGTGTCCGCGTGAGAGAGGGCCTGCTGTGTGGTTTTGTGAGTCTCTGTTCTTCTGTGTATGGTCTTAGCTGTCCTGTCAGGCAAGATGACAGATGAGAACTTTATGGCCACTATGAGTTATATACCAAGTCCTCAGTACATGTTCCTTTTTTTTTTCAGCTCAAAGACAAGGCAAAATACTCGGAGTGTGTCTTCTTTGATGCCACCATGGAAGACTAATAGTTACTTCATATGCATCCTAATATTACTTGGATTATTTATCAGTGCACATTTAAAAAAAAAAAAACATGACATAGCAACATAACATAATGCAAATCAATAAAAAATATGACCGTAATGAGTTTTCAGAAAGTAAATTGTTTCCATTTTGGGCCAACATGGATTTAAACTGCAAAAATGAAGTCTCAAAATCCAAATGTACCGAACAAGATCAACTCGAACTAGACGTAAATTAATGCACGCGTGTCACCCGATCCACATATGCATGGATTCCTTTTTGCATGAGAAATTTATGTTATATTAATGCAGAACAGAACATTTTTATTTGCAAACATGTCTGTATGTGTACAAATCGCTGCACAATCATTTAATCCCCATTCAAATTGAAAGACATCTGTTTGTGGTTCAATCATTTTGAGTCTAATTTCATCCCATAAGTGTTTGTTTTGATTCATTATGTGTGGTCCTATCCATTTTCAACAAACACCTTTAATAATCATCACACCTGCGAGAAACAGGAATCAGGATTTCTCATAATGTGATATTAATATTCTGATCAAATGTATGCCTGCAGCCAGTAATGCTTTAGGCTGGCTGCGTTCTCACTTTTAAGTGGAACTCTTTGAAGTATGTCAAGAAATTGTACTTAAGTGATAATTATAACGAATTATTATGATGGTCAACTTGCTCAGCTGATTACGAGTTAATCCGAATTATTATTATTTTTGTATGCTCACAGCATGATGTGCTTTATCTGTTAGATAGTTTGCACAGTAAAACATCTCAAAAGTAGCTTTTTTTTTATTCATCACCCACTTCTAAAGCCATACTACACATTCAAATAGACATCCTTGTCCATTCCCTTGTGCCTGAAACTGTTTTTGGAGAGTCCCACACCAATGTTTGCTTTTTAAAGAAGACGTGTTTGCTTTTTAAAGCAGCGAACATCAAACATTATCTTATTTCACATCAGCAGGCCTGGATGGTAGCTGTAGCGGCAGAATTCCACTGAAAGCTCTGCAGATTTCCACGTTATTCTTTTGTACGTCATTCATACGAATCTCCTCACCCATCTCTTGTGTGTATGACCATATTTGAGTTTATTCTGCAAAACACTGCAGATATTCCATCCCAGTCAGCACAGAAAATGTTAAAAAGTGCTTATTCTGCATGGACTACTCTTCACTTATGCATGAGGAGGAAATGAGGTCCGTTCAGTGGACAGTCTTACTGTAGACTCTGTGGATCTAGACAGCCTAGAAACCATCTGCAGTCTGGACCTGAAGTTTAACGTATGCCATCGGATTTAGTATTAGATATATCTGCTAATTCTGCTTGTATTGAAATCGAAATATAGCGTTGTGCAATTCTTGGTCTTTCTTGGAAGCAAATTGTATGGTGTAACCTCCTGGGAATTGCTGATGAAAGCACTTATTTTAAGAGCTTTACAAGAAATCTCAGTGGACGCATTTGAAGGAACACATGAGTGCTCAAATAGAAACCAGAAAGTACAAGAATGTTTTACAAAATGTGGTTGAGACATGCAATCCCCTGTCCTCAATCAATGATTCATGACGAAGCAGAGGAGTGATCATAAACAGCAGAATGTAACTGTTAGTCATGTAACTGTAGATTCTTGCACTGTTCAATCAGTCGTGTAGGTTAACACCTACTCTAAATGTTTCCTGTTTATTGTGAGTAACATGAAGGGTTTGTGTTATTTGCTTCTACATAGGAGTGTTTCTTTCATGTTCTCTTGCACCACATGTATTATTTAGTCCAGATGAAATCCCTTTAAATGCACGCTGTTCAATCAGAATTGATATAGTTGGAAGCTTGCTAGTCAAGTCAACCACTTTGAATGTAGTTGGTGTGAAACAGCCTGGAGGACTCATTCCAGATGCACAAGCACCTAAGTTTCACGCTTGGAATTCCAATGTCTGCAGCTTCAGACACATTTTAGCTGTAGTGCTGCATAACTAAAGATTATGGAAATTCAGTGCAAGACTTTGAAACCTTTCTAGAATTTATGCTTATCAGCTCATGGCTTGACATTGAGGCCACTTCAAAGGCTCTGATAGCATCACATAAGCTAGTGTGTATTTTATTTGGGCTTTTGAGGAGCTTGAGACAGGCATATATAAGCTTCCAGCATTTTTACACTATAAATATGACGGATCTGTCCAATTGTACATCATTGTATAATATACAAATTATTTAATTATAGCAGATTCCCTGATTCGATTCTTATTCACATGCTCTTGAGTCCAGTTCTGATTCTTTTCTGTTCATTTAGGTATATTTCAGTTATAATGTAGATATTTCTTACATATAAAGATATTCTGTATCTGCTAATGGACAGTAGAGCTAGGTGGCACGTTTAATATTATCACAATATCTTTGCTGACAATATAACATTGGGGAATGTGAATGTGATTAATATCAATAGTCTGTAAAATGTAAGATAAAAAAAGAAGTTTTTTGTCTCACTAGAATGATAGCTCATAGGTGCTGATTTTTAAACACTTCCGTGCATGTGAAATAACTCCAAAAGTGTCAAAGTTGTGCTAAAGTATTGTAACAAATCACAGACAACCATTAAAGGATTTGCTGCTATCTACACACTGTAAAATCTTAAGATCAAGAACCATATTTAAATGTATGATTGAATCCGAAAATGACAACTATAGCAATAGAGGGTCCAAAATTCTGTGCGTAAAGTCTTGCAAATGAATAGACATGCCGCTTGATCTATGTAATGTATAACTCTCTCTATTTTATGTATGTAATAATAAATATCATTTATATATTTTTTTTTAATTGGTAACTAGCTGGCTGCTCACTCTTTGGGCACAGTGACCGAACCAGTCTCGTCTTAGTCTCAGCCTCAGACATCACGCCCACTGACTGTTGGCTAAACATCTGATGCATATGGCACACAAAAGTGGAAACACTTCAGGATTGTCAAATTCGTAATTGGATTGGTTGAATTCAACAGGATTTCCACGAGATGTGTGTCGCGCTTTTTAATGTTCCGCCCTGTAAACAAAAATGCTGTGGCGCCAAACCTCCTCACAGAAGAAGAAAGCCGTCGAGTTTACAACTGTCACGACCAGCGCTCATCAGTATCAACTAAACGCTGGATATTCAAAATTATGTGAAATATTTAAAGTTCGCGGCATATAATCTTTAAAATGCGTTCTAGAGTTTTATACACCAGTCTGTTATTGTGGTGACATTTCCACACCCCGAAAGGTGACGATGAACAAAACGAACTGTGATTAATTGTTTGACATGTCGGTCAAACGGCCTCATGGGCGAGACTGGGGTAATGAACGCTGCCATAGATTCCAGGCCGTCAGTCTGAAGGTCTGGCTATGCGAGACTAGTCTTGTCTTAACCTTTTGACACTCCACTTAACCAAATCCCCACTGATTCAGGACGCTGTGCTTTAGGGGGAAGGGCACACCAGGACGAGCATAAGTAATGAGATTGCTCAGTGTGATCTGTCCAGTCAATGAAGTGTTATTCTCTAAGGAGCATTTAACCCCATTCACATTGATCAACAATCACAGGTCATTACTTAATGTATGTTATGCAACTAAAGTCTGCTTTTTAGCATTAGGGAGCCTTGGGATAGATTTTGAGGAGTCATGTGGCTTATTTTTGTTATTTATTTGTTTGCAGTATGTCTGTAGACCCTAGAGAGCGGTGGCCCAAAAAAGAGACTGTCAGAAAAACCGAGCTTTCTTTAATACAGGACAGCAGGGATATCGGACCACCAAAGGCCACAGCTGCGGGAACATTGATTGATATGTCCTCGGGTCATTTCTTGCCTTAGAGCCCACAAAACTTCCCTTCTCTATTATCTGAGATATTTCTTGTATGGTTTTATGTATCTGACCCTATAAACCTCACTGCTGCCTTTTAGAATGCCACCTTGAACATAATAGTCCTGAAATATTAATTTACTTCTACTTCCTTGGGAAATATGAACCTTTGCTTCTTGCATGCAAATGATTTCTTAGTGACGCAATTGCATAGTTCTGTAATAGTGTAAACACAAGTAGCATTATAATTTGTTTTATTTGCAAACAATGTGAGAAAAGAAACGGCCCTCATATCACTCTCTAGCCATTCACGCTGTGCTGTGAGAGATTATACTGTGTGTTTTTGTGTATTTAGTTAACTTTGCTTATGCAGATTATCCACCAGATTTACAGTGTAGCACGAATGCTGGGAACTCCACTGAGACCTTTCTAATGGGTCACATGACTGTGGCCTCGGGGGGGAACGGCGAGGTGACATCTGCTTCCTGATCTGCGGATTCGTGCCGCAACACAGCCCCGTCTGAACAGCAGAGCGCCTGGAGAATGAAACCAACACACCTAGTCGGTTTAACACAACTGACTGCTTGTCTACCAAATATAGAGTTGGTTTGAGAGACTGTCACTCGATTCGACTCAAGTGACTTCCTGTGTAGTGCTTCAGAGACAATGGGTCTTTCTCTTCCACGCATTATTGTGAAATCTTAATTCTTAGACTTTGGCCTGTTCGCGATGCAAATGATAAAACTGGCAAGCGCATGGAATGCGTCTTAAATGTATTCTGGCTCAGAGCTGCGGGGCCTGTCCTGCGGTGAATAGATCTTTGTTTAGCTGCAGAACCCCCTTAAGCGGGGTGGCCGCTGATTTTAGCTTTACAATGGAGTTGGTTGACATACTTGAGAGAGAGAGAGAGAGAGAGAGAGAGGGAGGGGAATGGGAATGAGTGGGATTGAAGCCCCATTGGTGGTTTGTGCTGTTCTGCCACCTGGTGTTGAGGCAAGTTCAAGTCAGATGTGTTGGTGGTCATTTACATCTCTGGTACAGATGGTGCTGGTGGTCCGCTGCTGGGTTTGTGGGGCAGCCTTGTGTTTTTGACCTGATTCTGTGGTTGGTCAAAGCTGTTAGAGCAATCGATTGGTTTTCATCTGTAGTAGCCAAACAGTCTGAGTCAATGTTGTGTTGAGTTTCTCAGAGTGCTATCGATCATTTGACCAATATGTTTCTCTTTGTGGTTCTCACATTTGCACAGACACTTTGACTAAATGGACTTAAGCCTCTTTGTGACCACAGAAGAGAATTTTGTCAGTTGTCAACTGTACAAAGACGTAAGTGAGTAGTCTTTTAGATTATGTTAACATTTAGGGCTCTTATTACATTGACAGTCCCCATGGAGCAAAGGGCTATTTGTCTTTATTAGGCTTGAACCAGCAACCTTCTACTTATGAGCTATATGTAATGCTGTAATGCTTAGTTAGGGCTGTCACGATTATTACATTTGGCTGACGATTAATTGTCTAAGAAATAATTCTGATTATGATGATTAATGATTAGAGTCTGTTTCTAGTCTTTGTCATACATTTTTTGTGTGCTTTGTTCATTAAATTAATGTCAAAGGTTTGTGTATTTTTATTACAGAAAAAAAATCACAGGATGAATACTTCTTTCAAATCTTTACATGTACCCCTGAAACATTACTAAGTACCCCTGTTTTGGAATGACTGATGTAAATCCGTGCCATGAAAGATCTGTGAGCCTTCACTATAATTGAATAAGACGTTCATGTGTGTTCAGTTGTGTTATCAGGACAGTGGAGTCTGAGTTAGAAGCATGTCTGTGTTTTATTCTGGCTGTGTGCAGGGATTTTGGGACATTACTGAAGTATTCCTCAGGGTTTCCTCAAAGCCTCCATTCCCGGTCTACTCCTCCTCATTTCTCTTCCTGTGTCTCCTTACAGTGCCGGCATTGCTGTTGGTTTCTACGGCAATGGTGAGACCTGTGACGGTGTGAATCGGCTTACCTACTCCCTCCGTCATGCCAACCGCACCGTGTCCGGAGTGCACAGACTGGTGAGGCACTGATGCACACTGGGTTATGTTCATCTCTCCAAAACACACCGGAGCTTGACAATCTCACTGACACACTTGGATGTTTTACTGTGTGATCTGATGAGATAAGAGCTTACGTAGCAAATGTGTGTGTTTGTAGGTGACAGAAAGTACATCAGCTCAGAGCCAGACTGTGGACGAGAACCTCCGGCTGCTGAAGGACCAGTATGCAAAGCACACAGACTACCTGTCCATCATACAGAAACTCCAGGATCAGCGGAGCGAGCTGGTTCGTCAGATGGCTGACATTCCCTTTTGGAGAAATCCCAGCATCTCCCTGGAGAATCTGGCAACCCAGATTGAACTGTATGACTGGTACAGGTGCGTACTTTTTTCACAGGAATGGCAATATCACTAAAAGAAATATGTAAGGTTGTCAAACATTCTACTTCAGTTCCAAATCAGTTCTAAAATGTAAAAGAAAATGCAGATTTCACTACCCAAGTTCAGGTATTTATATAATAATTTATTTTTAATAAAGGAAAATAATGGTTGGTTTCGAGAATCATAAAAATGGCTCTTGTAGGTATTGGTCAGGGTTTCCCCCTTATATATATATATAGACATTTTTATTTACCTAATAATAATGATTTTTTTATTCATTATTGTCATGTGACCATTAACCATCATCGGGGAACTGTGAATATGTAAATGTGTTATTGAAATATTAAATTCAAATCTAAGGGTTACTTCAAGTAAACATACTTAGTAATCGTGTTCTGCTGACAGAAATGTATTAATTCCTTATTCTGGTAACTGAAGTTTTAGTGTTGCGACAACCCGAGAAATGTTTCAGACACACGTCATGTACTTCTGTTTGTTTGAAGGTGTGAAACCTTTCTAACATCTAAAAAAACAAGTGTCATCAGAGAGAGAGAAAAAACACTCATGAGCATGAGTTGTGAGCACTGCGCTCTTAGAGAGAATAGAAATTAGTATTCTGTTCACTCGCTGCCTCTTTCCACCTCTCGTCAGCCATTTACATTTCTCACTGAAAGGAATTGCTTTGGGGTCTGTTTGTTTGCCTTGAAAAGCCAAATAAGTTTAATTTCAGGCTTTCCAAAACAGGATGAACCCATAATATCAAATAATTGTGGCTTTGATTAAAAAAAAATCTGATTTTTAAATGGTGCTTGCACATACAAAAGTTGACATCTTTATGCTAACAACAACAACCCCTATAATTGTGCCGGCAAGTTTTGAATGGATAAACTTCAGAAAAAAAGCTACTTTATCAGAGTATTTACATTTAAACAGATGTGTTATTAAACTTAGATTTTAAACCTACATGTATTAAACGTTACTCGAGTTACTAGAGAGAGTCAAGAGGAGATAAATACAAATAAGAGGCGTTTGGGCTTGCTGCCTTCATCTGATTCTGAAATGTCTGTTGTGTGAATTTATCTCCTGCTTAAATAAAGAGAATTTTAGAGTGCAGACCTTGAGTAACATTTAATATAAGACACAGGTCTTTCCACCTACATAAGCTGGAAGAGCGCGGTGAGTGTTGAGATTAAAACCTCTATACATTACATGAATCCTTGGTTTCTTAAAATATCAATTTCTTATACGAAAAAGGGGACAGTTAGCTGTTTTTCTTTTTAGATTTCATTATCTAAATATACAAGGGACAACTGATCTATTCAGCATCTTATACTATGTTAATGTTTGCGAGATACATTGTGTTTGTTACAGTGACTGTGGATTTTGCTGTGTTTGTAATGTTAACGTGTTGTTGTCTTCAGGTGGCTGGGCTACCTGGGTCTGCTGCTGTTTGATGTGCTCATTTGTCTGCTGGTGCTCTTCGGCCTCGTCCGTAACTCCAAAGGAACTCTGATTGGGTGAGATTAGTCGTATGGATGTGTCTGTGGGTCACGTGTGGTTCATCAGGGAAAACGGAGCTTAGAGAAACTAGAAAATGACCAGAGATATTTGATCTGCTCCGTGACACTCCATGAGGCATGAATGATTTTATGCTCTTCTGTTTTAACTCCAACAGAGAAATTATAATGTCTCTTTCTCTCTGATTCACCCATCTGGGAAGTTTTAAATCAGAGATGGCACAGAAAAACAAGAACAATAGCGTGACAAGCTCTCCAGAGTGCCTGAACAACACAGCTTGAAAAAAAAAACAGACACGTTAGCACCGTTTCAAGACTGCTCTCTCCACCTTATTTTTCCTGTATGAGCAATACAGCTTGTTTTGCTGCTTGATATTGCAGACTGGTGTGTCTTAGCATATTATTTGAATATATTATCTTAATTATGAGCACACTGGTTTGTAGTGCAAACAGTTTTACAGCTTCTTGTTATTGTCATTCTTGTTATTTCTTCAAAGTGGCTAATGAAGCAGAAGTCTTGCAGGTTCACAGAAAACAGCTTACTTCTTCATTCTGCCACACTACCTCATATGCAATGACATATAACTGATAGACTGTTGTCTGATTTTCAAATACTTTTCTGCTTCAGATCACAGTTACAAGACTGTGTACTTAACGCTTAAAGAACTAAAATCCTGTGAAGCACTGCAAATGACATAATTCATTTAAAAACAATGGAGATGCCAGTACAGATGCACTACAGAGCTGTTTTGGTGTGATTTCCATGTCATAAGTTCTCTGATTAGCAGAGATATAAAAAAAAACAAATTTACCAGGAACAAAAGATCATATTAAAGCCTGCCATCCATATCTTGAAGCTGGCATAGTGATTCCCTCTAGCTTGTCGTATTCACTAGACGTGAAGATATTTAGCATTTCACATTATATAACGGAAAACCCTGTTTGACTTTAGGTCTTGTCAGGAGGTAAAATACCATGATATTGATTTATTTACTACACTAAAAGTTGCTACTCGCTAAAAGCATGAAATCTTTAGGTTACCTTAGTTCAATCCTGACTCAAGACATTTCATAATACTATGATTCCCTCCTACTGCTTGATTTACCTTTATATAAAAGTACAGATGGAACCATAATTTCATAAATGTACACATCACCAAAAAAAATCCCTTTAACGTCTGCACGTTTTATCTGGAAAATGTTGATTTTAGAGTTGTTATACTGCAAACAGTAATTTTTGTTCAGAATTTAATTTTTTTTTTCTTGTATTCCAATAAAATGTGTATATATATATATATTAAATTTAAATTAAGTTTAAATTTAAATTAAATTTATGCATTTAGCAGACGCTTTTATCCAAAGCGACTTACAGTGCATTCAGGCTATACATTTTTACCTATCAATATATTATATAAATTGTAGTGTGATGAAAGGTTTTTCTGAGCAGTGTTTATGTATACACTGTATATAATGATGGTTGACATGCTGATGATCTGTGTTCTCTCAGGGTGTGTTTTCTGGGTGTGTTGGCGTTGGTAGTCAGCTGGGCCTCACTCGGTCTGGAACTGACTGTCTCCTCGGTGAGTGTCTCCATGGCAACACTTCTCCACACAGACGCAGGACAGTATTGTAGTGATGATGCGAATGCCCAAATTATATCTGTGGAATAACCTAAAGCAGCCAGTAATAGCTTATATACCATACAGCTTCTTTAAAGGGGAGATGCCATGCCATTGTTTGTATACATACGCTAACACTCAGAATCTAACACTCATAATCAAGGTCATTTTCATATCAGGAATGTACAGAGCTACTTTTCTACTACTAGTTGGCAAATCGGTTGTATGGAAGTCCCTGTATGATTAAGTTAGGCTATTTTTTAGCTTGACATGCCATCATAAAAAAAATGCAACACTTCAACCAGTTAAAGCACAGCAAGCTGTCAAGATGCTAATTGAACACTGTCACTAAAATAGGCTTAAAATATAAACACTAACCTTCAAAGGTTTTGGGTCGGTAAGATGCTTTGAAAGAAGTCACTTACCAGTAACCAAGACTGCAGTTATTTGATCATAAATAGTAAAATCAGTAATACTGTGAAATATTATATTTTGTTATATTTTAAAGTGTAATTTCTTCTTGTGATTTATTAAAGCTGAATTTTCAGCATCATTACTCCAGTCTTCAGTGTCACGTGATTCTTCAGAAATCATTCTAATATACTGATTTGATGCTCAAGAAACCTTTCTTATCATTATCAGCGTTGAAAACGATTGTGCTGCTTAATAATATTTGTGGAAAACATGGAACTTTTTTTCTTAAAGAAAGTTTAATAGAATAGAAAGCTGAAATGAATAGGAAGTTTAGACCAGCATTTGTTATTATTTGTAACATTATAAAGGTCTTTACTCTCACTTTTGATCAATTTATTGGATTAACTTTCTGTAGAGTTGAGTAATGGTCTTAAAACCATTTTTAACTTAAAAAGAGCATGCTATAAAGTGAAGAATATGCTATTTTAATACACTTTGTTTGCTTTTCTCTCTTATTTTAGGGCTTCAGTGACTTCTGTGCAGCACCGGACATGTACATAACCAAGGTGTCAGAGCAGAACATGCTTATCAAAGAAGGTATGTTTTATTTCATTCCAGTCTAAAGTTTTCTTTCAAATTTCACAGAAATTTCTTTCTGCCACAATTCTTTCACCTCCTGCTGATTTGTGAGTAAGATGCTTAATCTAGCAGGTGCTATTGTGAATCACATGCGAGTCTGTCTGAATTCAGACTGGAGCGTGTTCTCTGAGGCATGAGAAGTCGCGCAGGCGTTCATTTCCTGCTTTCACTTCCTCACTTTATCAGTGTTACTCAACACAGCAGTTCCTCTTCAAAGTGACCTTATTTTCCACAGGAGTGTGGATGCTTTCAGTAAATCAGGGGGAAGAGACAACCGTGTAGGTGTTTTTATCTTAGACTGTGTTTGTTTTGTGTGTCTGATTGTTCCCCTTTGGGTGGCCAGAGCAAGATGATGATAATGATGATGGAAAGTTGATGCTCTCACTTTCTGGTTAAGCCTAATCTAGGTAGACTCAGGATACGGGCCATTGCAAATTGGTCTTCGTGTGACTTAATCCTTGGAAAGGAAGCGTTTACACTGGCCTGAACATGTGTGAATCCCATTAAATGTTTTTAAATGGTTTCATTGTTTTATTAAAGATGGACATGGAGATGCAGGGGTTATACTGAGACTCTGAGTGAGTGAACCCAAGAATTGGTGCTATGCAGGAAGCAGAAGTGTATTTTTATATGCATGTGGATACTTATATGCTTTAATGTAGTAGAAACAGTTTTGATATGTCAGCTTTGGCGTCTGTTATGATGAAACACTTTGTTGGTTGGCTGAGAAGAGCTACAGCAAGAGAGATGAGAGGAAAGGAAGAGAAACCCGCTGAAGGACGGGGATGATAAACCATGTGACTATCAGCTTCACACACCCATGTAATTGTGTGTCTTCTGGGCTCTATTCCTATCTTTGTTCTTCCTATCTTCAGTCTTCCTCTCATTTGTGTTAAATAAGTCCTTAAAGGAATAGTTCACCCAAAATTGTAAATTCTGCCTTTATTTATTCACCATGCTTACTTTCCAGACTCAGAAGGAGAATTATGAATTTTCACCCAGCCTTTTTCAGTCCAACACAGTTTTTTAGTGACCATGTGCAAGTGGACCATGTGAATATCTCTACTCAGACTCAGTGTTGCATCGTCGTTTACTTTCAGTCTCTCTGAAAATCTGTTGCAAAGTAAAGCAAACGGAGTTTCACTGTTTTATAGAACATTGTCCTGTTATATGTCAAAATACTCAAATCACTCATAAATGGCAAGTGGGCATACACATACGAAACCAATCTAAAAACATCTCTGATTTCCAGGAACATCATCAAAATATGCACATCAGATCTAAGCTTACACCTTTCCACTAATTATGTTCCTTTATTCCAGAAATATATTTCAGTAATGCAGTCATTCAGCAGGAAGCATTAATGGCTGTGGATGTGTTCCTTCTGGCTATCACAGTCCTAGACTGAGTCATCCTACTGCTTTTCCCTAGAATAGAACCAAGACATTTCTGTACTTACAAATAGTGCACATGTCCCTGTGCCATCCATCGTGCTGCTTCTGTGAGGGAAGCCTCAGTATGTATTCCAGCATGTCTTCTGTGCTGTTTAATACTGAATCTTGTTGTTTAAAAAGGCCATATGGACCTCTTTACATACTGTAATGCATTTTTGGAATAAATTAACAAATCTAGTGAACTTTTTATTGTTGTCGAATGCTTTGGCTACATCTGCATGTAAATAATCTCTGTTATGACTGACTCAACTCCTAGTTTGCATTGTTTTTTACAATGACATTGCAGCGTTTATCCACTTCCGGTGTACTTGATCATCACTCAATATTAATTTCAAACCCAGATGATGACAATCGTTCAAACACCTATTAAATTAAATGCTTTCCTCTAAAAAAATCAACAGTAATGCATGCTATAATTGTCTTCCATTTATATATCCCATTTACTCATCTGATAACGTCTCAGTAGGATGTTCAATCATCATCGAAGAAAAGCTGTGAAACACTTCATGAATAAGATCTGGGAGTGCGCTGGCGTGTTCCCTACCTTACATTAATCAGTAGGGATGCACCGAAATGAAAATTCTTGGCCGAAACCGAAAACCGAAAAAGAGAAAACCAAGGCCGAAAACCGAAACCGAAACACCGAAAGAAATTATGCCAATTATTAGAACCATTGCATTTATTGCTATGACCGTGTACTAACTTTACTAAAATTAAGACATTGCAATTGCATAAATTAATATTAAAGTTTCAAAGATAATTACAATTACATAACTTATTTAAAAAAAAAAAAACATAAAAATACATAATTACAAATGATGCAAATATTTATTAAGCACATTGCAACAATGCACAGTATAAAATAAAATTCAAACTAAAAATGTATCCCACTCATGTATATTTAATAATAATGTACAGGCCTACTGGCTGCAGAAAGGTTTTAAAATGACAGTTCTCTCATAAAAACAAAGTGCATTTAGGTGAAGTGCATTTGAAATGTTTCTCTGTAGGACTAGAAAGTGCATCACTTCTCCAGTTGGCAAGACTGTTATCACTTCTGGGGATGGGGACTTCAGACAGATAACCATCTAGCTGTTGAGCAGTTGAGCTTGTCATCTGCCTGACATTTGAGAAATATTTGAGAGAGTGTATTTAAATAGGGCCAGGGCATAAATAAACATTTTTATCAAATTAAAGCAGAAATCTAGCATAAATATGGCTACAATCTGATATTATGTATGTATGTGTGTGTGTGTGTGTGTGTGTGTGTGTATAGTAGCCTAAGAACAAAATAGCCAACGTATTATTATTATTTGAGGCACTTTCTTGCAGAATTCCACTGAACATATCAGACAACGATGGTGCATGCCACTCATCTGGTGCAGAGACCAGTCTTTTTTTTCTGCGCTCTGATCTGTCTCCTGCACTTGGCGCTTCTCCGTCTCCACGCGGGTTCTCCGCATACAGCGCAGCCTGGATCATTTCTCGTGCGCGCTGCCTTATTTCCGCATCCAAGTAATGTTCTTTATAACGCGGATCAAGCACATTCGCGATGAAGTGCAGAGGATCCGAAAAGATCTCAGTGAGACATGTGCTAACAGACTCAATAAGACTGTACTTTTCTTTGTTTTTACTTTGTGGTCCGTCTTAATCTCTTTGTTAGGAGACGCTTTAGTGCTGCGAATAAAGGAATACGAAGAGAGAGAATGTTCTCACTGGTGTTAAGTGAATGTCGCGTGGAGCTCGTGGTCTTTGCTATGCAGGTGCACGTGCAGGTCGCGGTTTCTGTTTGCGTCATCACAACATTTCGGCCGTGTTGTTTCGGTGATAAAAGTCTATCGGCCGAAAACCGAAAAGTCCATTTTCGGCCGAAAATTTTCGGTGGCCGAAATTTCGGTGCATCCCTATTAATCAGGATCTTTTACAGCCTGCAGTCTTCGCGGCGTGAGTGGGATTTAGAGCTCTGCCTCTTTCTCAGATCATTTTTGGAAGCCACTCCATTGTTTTTGTTCGGTTTTATATGGGCATCACCAGTCACCCAATATTACATTCAATTACTGGAGGTCATTTACACATGACATATGATCCTGTGGGGCTCTGGCCCTCACATTGAATACTATTACAACCTATAAATCCAGCACTGAACTCCACTACTACACTAGAAATGAATGCCGCTCAGTTCAGCCTTTTATATATAGCCATCCATGGATGTAATTGACCGGCCGGTTTATTTCCCTCATCATTGCCATAATTATGCAATTTATAGGGCAATCAAGGAGGCCGGTCGTATGGGATGGGTGATTTTTGTCCCTGTGACCGCTGCCATGTGTGTGTCCACGTGTAATGATAGTGATGAAAGCATCACTCCCCCTCAACAAACCCACTGCTCTGACGCATGTGTCTGCTTTTGATTCACATCCACGCAACCCGCTGCAAGCTGCGCATGAAGATGGCCCAAGACTCCATCTGTGTTGGCGTGTGGAGGTTTGCGAGAGGACTGTGAATTAATACCATTTCCTGTGCAGAAATAGAAAGTATTTTCTTAACACTGCCGCCTCCTTCCGACTGCCTCGTTTCCATTCATTTTACATTCACAGATCAGAGTCATTTCAAGTTCATGTTAATCAACTTCACAATTAAATGTGTTGGTCCCCACACTTGTGTGTGTGTGTGTGTGTGTGTGTGTGTGTGTACTTTATACCACCTTGGTGTTGCTAATGTCAAGCTGCACTGCTATTTAGGAAATCCTCATTTCTCGTCTTTCTTTTCAGCCGTCATAAAAATTCTCAATGACCTGTCAGCACTTTTTCTTTTCACGTTTGCTTAAAATAGTTGAAATCACAAAATTAAGTATGACACCTGTTACTGAAGCACATTTACTGAGAAGCATATGCAATGTTCAGGCGAGTGAGATTTGAACTTGCAACTTCCTGCACCAGGCAAAAATTATTCCTGATCACCCCGTAAGACTGAAGACCTAGAGTCTTACCCATTTATTAAATATTTTGGCTAATTTGTCATGCACTCATCTACCAATAAGTGTGCTCTTAACTTTATTTAACAAGGTGTATCGTGTTTAAATTCATTCAACAGATTTTCCTTTAATGTCTGTGCAAACAAAAGCCAGCAGATGTGGTCTGGGCTTAGTTATTGATTCATATGCATTGACTGAGAAATTCTCCACTGCATGAGAAAAAATGAGATGCTTGGCTTCGCTTGGGTGAGTGAGGCATTTGTGGACTGAATCTAGGGTTGCTCGTGGTTGGAAATATAGTTGTTCAGATACCTGACATGGCTACTGTGGGTTCTCTGAGCTCAGTAAATAATAAGTGTGTCAGTGTTTGGGTTCATCTGCCTTGGGCTGATGTGAAATGGAAAGAAAAGAGAAAAGATAGTATGACTTGCAGTGCATAAAATTGTATTATATGCCTGTAGAGACAAGAAAATGGAGGAGGAAAAAATCATACCTGACTGGGTCTTCATCTAGATGATCTAGATGAAGTGATTTCCTTCATGTCATTACCCTTGACCTACTGCCTTTCTCTCTCTTTACAGATACCCTGCAGTATTTCCTCGCTTGTAACATAGGTCAGGTCAACCCCTTCCAACAGGTAACTATAGCTTCTACCTATTTAACATTTTTTTTATTCAGATTTTCTCTGTCAACCCACTTTCAAATCTCTGAGAGATGTCCGCAAAAAAGGATGTTGGCTCGGTTTCAAAACACAAGTGAGATTCCTAACTAGAGAAGTTTGGCATCATAGAGATAACAGAAAAGTTTTTTGCAAATAGCAATATTATGTGCAATTACCTTTATGGGTGCCTGATTTTGACAAAAATATAATACAGCTGAGAATTTGTTGCTATGAGGTTAGTGAGACTATCACAGATAGTGGACTGAGTCAGTGAATGTTTTCCCCCTCATTTCTGAAATATCAATAAAAATTGTTATTTAATAAAAATAAAAAAAAGTATTTTTGTATCTTTTAAATGTTACTTTAACATCAGGTATATGTGTAGGTTTAGTATTTATATTATATTATATTTATTAATATTTTGAGTGAGCCTTTTATTTATTTTTAAATGTCTTTTTTTTTTTTTTTTTTTTTTACTAAAACTTATTTGTATTATATCATTTTTATATTACTTATATAATTTATTAAATTATTGAGTAAAGTTCTTTTTTCATCTAATATTCATATTTTATTTGATTTCAGCTTTATTTTGATTGTCAAAAATAGTTAGATTTAATCAACAAAACAACACTGGTTCTGCCATCAGACTCAGAGTATGTTAAGTCCTGTGCACTTAGCATGCGAACCTGTATTTGTGTGAGGTCTGTGGGGACATTAATGTTGTTCCTTCTGTAGATAGTTGAACTTCATCGTGGTAAGGATGTGTGTTTAAACAATAGACAGTCAGACATCTCACTGGAGTTTAGAAGACAGGCGGTCGCTTCACTCCTCACACTCCATTACAGGGGAAGTGCCGCCCCCCGTTTCGTTTGTCACTGTACATTAGCATTCTCCTTATTATGGGCGGCTCAATGGAAATGCTGCCTCTCCCTTTAGTTAATGGAGTCAGACTACACGTCTTTATTTGAATAATGCGTGTGCATGATTCAGACAAATCTCAGCTCTTAACTGATCATGATTGATGGATTGTCAGTGGCCACTCCAATCTCTCAGTTTAATGAAGGGTAATGCTTATATGGAGATTGAACTGTCTACTTTGTCAGCTGATGTCTGAATGGAGTTCCTCCAGTTCTCATGCAGCGTACCGATGAAATGAGCCTGATTCACATCTGAGACAGCAATTTCTTGAAACGGATATTGATTTCAGACTTAAAATGTCACCAAGGAATATTTCAGGAACATTTTAAAGAGAAATGGTGACGATTCTGCAACGATTTTCACGTTTTGTGTTTTTAAAATGAGAGTTGCTTTGCTATCTACAATGCACATAAGCAGTTACATTCACATTTGTTTTTTGATGAATAAAAAACTAAACAGTAACACTGAGGCAATTGAAAATAGGTTTTCTATTTGAATGTATTTTGAAAATGTAATTTATTCCTGTGAAGTAAAGCTGAATTTTCAGCATCATTACTCCAGTCTTCAGTGTCACGTTATGCTTCAGAAATCATTCTAGTATGCTGATTCACTGCCCAACAAATGTCTTATTTTTATCAGCAATTTTGAAAACCGTTGTTATAACATCATTAATATTTCAGGATTATTTTGATAGAACGTTCAAAAGAGCAGCATTTATTTGTAACATTATAAACATCTTGGATGTTAATGTAATGTATCCTTGTTCAGTAAAAGTAGTCATTTGTATTTAAACCCAAACTTTTGAATGGTAGTGTAGCCTATAGAATCCAGTTTTGACCAAAAGTATGTATCTTCTAAGGCATGGGAAGTAGCATATTTGTGAGGTTGTTTTTCATGATTCTTGCTAGCAGAATTGAGCCTGTTCTTGCTGCTGCCTGTTGACTTTAGTTTCCACTTTCCAGCATTGTTGCCTGCAATTAACACAGTAAGCAGAAGTCTTCTGAGAGCTTTCTAAAGAAGGACACGTTGTACTTTCACTACCTCTTTCTCAGTGAATGTCAGCTTATTTTCCTGTCTATCATTGTAGACCTTTTGGTAGATAATGCTGACACTGTGGCCATTTGGCTTCTCAGATATTCAAGTGTTCAAGACCTGTGCTCCTGAAATGCTCCATGACACACATTAAAATGTCCTAAATAACCGGGAGCAAGAAATATTTTATAAGTATAAGCTTGTCAACAAGATAATGTTTACCCTACATTAAGCATGTAACTGGTTTTTGGTTTTTCTTGTTGAAGATGCTGTCAGGAAGTCACAAAGCACTGGTGGAAATGCAGGACGATGTGTCAGAACTACTGCGCTCTGCAGTCCGGGATTACCCCAAAACAAAGGTGAGCACTTGTATGTAGATATCTGCGTGTGTGTGTGTGTGTGTGTGTGTGTGTGTGTGTGTGTTTTCAGAGCATGTATGCGGTATGTATTGTCCTATTCTCACAACCCCTGATGCACAAGCGTCCCAAAGCTTTCAGGTCCTTTTGTAGTGTCTGTGTGCAAGTGTGTGTGTGTGTGTGTGTGTGTGTGTGTGTGTGTGTGTGTGTGTGTGTGTGTGTGTGTGTGTGTGTGTGTGTTTGTGTGTGTGTGTTTGTGTGTGTGTGTGTGTGTGTGTGTGTGTGTGTGTGTGCACTAAACCCTGGGCCTCTGTCATTATGCAGCATCTGTGTGTGTTCTGGGACTAAGTGATGGCTGACATTCTGTACATGTGAGAAAGAAAGCTGCCCTCTCTCTGAAACACAAGCGATGAGAGAAAACAGGGAAATATTTCACCCTTGGAACCAGCCAATTACCACTACAGTTTCATACAACTTAGACCTCACACAACACTGAGCCTTTGAAAGAAAGAAAACATGCCTTTCTTCTATGACATCCTCCTGTGTGAATGTGCATGTTTTGGTTAGTCGTGTGTGTGCCATTGTGTGCTGGACTTATAAAGACTGAAGTTTGGGTTCAGTAAGAAATCAATACTTTTATCTAGCAAGGACACATTAAATCGGGGTTCTTCAAATCTTGTACTGGAGGGCCAATGCACTGCAGAGTTTAGCTCCAACCCTGATCAAACTCACCTACCTGTAGTTTTCTAATGAACCTGAAGACAACGATTGGCATGCTCAGGTGTGATTGATTAGGGTTAGAGCCAAACTCAGCAGGAATGTGGATCTCGTGGGCCAGATTTGAGGATCCCTGCATTAAATGGATCAAAAGTGACAGTAAAGATGAATATTCTTTCAAATAAATGCTAAAACAAACTGTATCCTGGTTTCAACAAAAATAAAAAGCAGCTCGACTGTTTTCAACATTGATAATAATAAGAAATGTTTCTTGAACAGCGAATCAGTATAATAGAATGATTTCTGAAGGATCATGTGACAATGCTGAAAATTCAGCTTTGACATCACAGAAATTAATTACATTTTCAAATATATTAAAATAGAAAACTGTTATTTTAAATTATAATAATAGTAAACTATTGCCATTTTAGTGTATCTTCGATCAAGTTAAACAAGAAACGTGTATGTAAATGAGAATATCTATAGATATTGTATTTAGAGTAACCATTTAATTTCAAACTATGTTTGCCTGTTTTTTAGGGAAACCTTGACCAAATTCAGGGGGGTTTGAACACCACTGAAGTTGGACTGCACCAGCTCACTGCTCTTGTGGACTGCCGCAGTTTGCACATGGTAAGAAAGTGTTTCAGGGTATGTGACCACTTTGCACAAACTGTTCTTCTATGGCTCTTAATTAGGCACATCTTGCCACCATTTTCATTGTAACCTCAACCTGTGGGCTTGAAAAGCCAGGGTTTTAACACCCATCTGCAACTCGCTCACAAACAAAACTAACAATCATGTATATATAATACACATACATACATACATACATACATACATAAACATACACGTGTGTGTGTGTGTTTCTATCTTCTAAATGCTCTACAATTTACCAGCACTGACTGCTTCAGTCTGAAACCTGTGCTCTTCTCTGAGATGATGGATGGAGATGTCTGATATTTCAGGATTCGGCGTGACTAGAGTTCCTCATCAGGGAGAGAGAAAGTGAGAGAAAGAGACTGCGAGACACTGGCCTGCTGTATGGGTGGTCCTAAAAGTGCATCTCCTTCCCATGAGAAGAGAAAGTAACGGATAAAATATGGACTTTTGGATATGTGTTATACATTATTAATGGTGTTTTCATACTGCAAAAGCAATAACATACTACACGGTCCAACCGTACATCTGGGCTGTATGTAGGAGGGTTTGTGCTGGAGATGCTGAACAGCACCGGCAGTAATTACAAATGGAGCAATTTTGTCGTTAATAATGACAGTAATTTAGAGGAAGGAAGAAGCTGCCATGTTTCTCTGATAGCAGCATGTGTAAGGCTAGCTGCAGTTCAGTCAACGTGTATTATTAAAAGCCCTGTTGCTCTCCGCAGCATATGGTGCTGTCTGCTGCAGGAAGATCCCAGTTAGAGAGTCTAGCACTGGATATTATCATACCGTTTTACATTTTTCTGTATGTATTATCCACATACCCAGCAGACTGGTTTCTATGTGTGTGTTGTTTCATGCAAGGCATTTAAAGTGACAGTTGACCTAAAAATGAAATGTTTTACTGCTGAAAGAAATCAATGATGGCAGTAAGTGAATGATGACAGAATTTGCGTTTCATGCCGCGTCTTTCTGTTTGTGTGCAGGATTATGTGCAGGCATTGACCGGAGTGTGTTATGATGGACTAGAGGGTCTGATCTACCTGGTGCTGTTCTCGTTCATCACAGCTCTCATGTTCACCTCTGTCGTCTGCAGTGTGCCACACACATGGCATGGCAAAAGGTGAGATCTGAAGAGAAAAACTATTCATAAATATTCCAAATGTATTATATTATGTGTTTTAGGGCCCTATGATTTCCACAATGGAGAATCCAGTTATAAGTAGAGTTGTTCCGATTCCGATACTAGTATCGGAAATATCTCCGATACCACAACAAATTCTGGCATCGGCATCGGCGAGTACATGAACCCATATACCGATCCGATACCATTTTCTTAAAAAAGACCTAGTTATGACCGCAAGCTTTGCCTAACCGCTGCACGGTTCTTCTTCGCTGCTCAAAATGCATTGAAAACACAGGAAGTTGTGCTGTGTTGCCACAAGCAACCCCTGTTTAGAGCAGCGAAGAAGAAATGAAAACGCGTTAGCAGCCCTTATCTATATATGACTGGATCACTCATCACATTCTAAACTGCCAAAAGACAGTGAAGCCGCTACTATATTATAGATCAGTGGTTAGCAGTATGTCTCTGTAGTACCGGTAGTTACAGACTCTCGAGTATATTCAGTACCGGCAGCTGCGTTCAGTCGCTTCCGTGTAAGTCAAAGCGCAGGGCTCCAGACAGTAGCCGAATATATACTAGTGTCTGTGAATATTAAACTGCAAAATACTATTTAAATATTACTCCCGCAAAATCTACATCTCTGTGGGTGACTGGCACAGATGCGCGAGAGCTCGCTGTTTTGTAGTCTCTGCTGTGTGTCATGAGGACACGAACGCATAAACCGTCACTTCATGAGAATTTACCGTTTCATTTGAGAATACTGTCATATCATAAACACAGACACTCAAAGATCTTCATGGCAGCCCATTAAAATAAATGTTTGGTTTACATGAGTAAATTGACAATATATAAAGCTACTGTTGTAGCCTACAGTAATAATAATACGTCTCTATAATAATAATAATTATGCCTAGATGGTTGCTTGTTTTTTACTTGTTTTGTTGTAAAGAGATTATCTGATTAATAGATCTTTTTTTTTTATTCCTAGACTTATTTGTTGCAGTTTTTTTATACAGTTATATTGTAAAACTTAAATACCTTTTTTAGTTTGCGGTGTTAGATTTTTGGCTGCATATGCATATGCAAGTTCTTTTTTGCATATGAAAATAAATAATACTGTCAAATTCATGTTAGATAATAAAAATACTGTAATAAATACAGTAGTTCACCATGTATTTGTTCATGTTTTATTGAGGGATCTGTCTGAAGCACACCATAAAAAGAATTCTAGCAATTTACACAGGGCTAGTAGTATATACAGCTGTATATACAGATACACACCCAGGTATCGGATCAGTACTCGGTATCGGCCGATACCCTGAGCCCAGGTATCGGAATCGGTATCGGGAAGAGAAAAAGGGTATCGGAACATCTCTAGTTATAAGGAAACCAAAAGTAGGTAAAATTAGAAGTAAAAAAAAAAAACACTTTCATAGGGTGATTGAAAATACTAATTTTATAAATCAATGCATTTTAAGTTTTAATGCATTCAAAAAATTAGACATGCTAAAACAGAATTTGATGACAATAAAAATGAATGTGAGAAAAAAAAAATTTACATTTCATAGGGCTTTCTGATTAATAAATGATACTATATATTATACCTACCTACCAGTTTATGACAATAACTATACTATTAAAAAGACTATATTACTGGTTTACAGCATTAAATTTGAAGTATCTGGTTAAAAGTGCATTAAAGAGAAAGGGGCAGTTGTGTTATTGTCATAAAACAATGTTAGCAGTAAGATACAGTAATTCAGTGGAACATCCTCATTTCTGTAGTTAAATGCACTCAAGAGGATTAAATCAACACTGGAGGTGGTTAGCAGTGTGTCCATGGGCTCTGTTTTGAAGACTATGGTTGGACACATTATGCTTTCATCACGTTCTTCAGTCATAAGCTAAACAGAAACCGCTGCCTCGCTCCATCTCTTCCCCTTGTTCCTTCCTTCCAAGCGCTCTCTGTGGGAATCGCTCCATCTTCCTCCCATAATGACATAAATTGCAATAATTTCCCAGCCCAGGCCCATGCGGCTGCTCACCCAGGATAGGTCTGTATCAAATAAACCGGATTAGGCTGGTTGAGATAGAAGGGACAAAGACGCCAGCTTAAGCATATTATGTAATTATCACACTCATAAGTGTGTGTCTAATGGTACACAGCTATTCGCACTCACTGTTCATTATAGGTAATTAGCAGTTTCTGAATATGAGTTCAGGCAGGCTGTGGCAGGCAGAGCAGTGTGGAAGTAGACTCTGATTATGTTAACTGTGTGAAGTTGGGATTTTTTATTTTATTTTTATGTTCAGTTTTATATGGCAAAAAAAAAAATTGTGTTATAGGTGCACACAGGCATTTTTAATCATTAAAAAGCTAATAGTACTTTTTTTTTTTTTTTTTTTTTTTTTTTTTTTTTGTAAAGTACAAACTTTTTATCTTAAATTTTAATCTTTTAATACAGTATTAGTTTGGAAACAAAGTTTCTTGGGGGGGGGAAGCATCCATCAAATATGTAACCTCAGAGATTAGTTATGTATTTTGTGCAGCTGCCTTTAACCATGAAATACTCAAGTAAAATTGACCTGCAAACCTCTCACACACTTCCACAGCACATAAGATTGTTGAGACTTTGCAGACATGTTCATGACATGCGAATATCACCAAATTTCAAGAAAGACTTAATTTAACCAGTATTTCTGACAACTCTAAAATCAAAATGGGTCAAACTGACCAGGAGCATAATTTGTCAATTTGACGGTCTTTTCTAATGCAAGTCTGCTGCAACTAGATTGTCCATAAGTGTGAAACATTTACATTAGAACTTTCAACCTGCCACATTTCAGAATTCTCTTAGAAAAGAAAATCTCATTAAAGGCTTTCTGCATTTGAAGCAAAAAAAATACAAATTAAAATTGAATATAATTATTATTAAATAACAATAAAATTAAAAAATGTATTTTTTTTTTTTCATAAAACCAGGTACCGAAAATTATGCCTTGGTGCTGACAAGTTACCTTTTGTGTACAATAAAGCAACCACACTTTATGCCAATGATAAGTTTGAAGTGTTATCTAAAGTAGTACTGAATCTGAACCACTGTACACTGAATCTTCAGAAATTTAATAGCAATACAGAGTTCATCAAGCTTCCAGCAGGGGGCGGCCCAGATCCGTATATTTCTGGCACCACACACTTTCTCACAGCTCTCCTGACTGATAATTTTTCCTCCCTTTAAGAGGAAAGAGGGAAGAGCGGATCACATGCTGCTCTCTTGTTCTCTGTGGCCGAAAGCAAGCAGAGGAAGAATGGCAGCACATGACTGTATGTGGACTTGATGTGCTCTTCCTGTTTATCATCAGTAGCGCGCACAGCAGAGAGCGCCCTCTGCTGTTCATACCACAGTGCGACGCGTTGATAGTGAAGATCAGATAGAATTTATTAATATACAGTTGGACAGATCACAGTGATATGACTCGTATTTCTCCTCTATTCTAAGTGGATTCATCCATTTCACTGAAATTTGAAATATATATATTTATATTTAAAAAAAAATATATATATTTTATTTTTATTTGACTGCGCTGATGATGATGTGCATGGTTTAGTGGTATTTTGGTGACCAGTAATACTATAGTCACTAGTATGGTACACTACAGTTCAAAAGTTTTGGATATATAATGTCTCTTATGCTCATCAAGGCTGCAATTATTTTATTAAATATACAGCAATAACAGTTATATTGTTAAATATTATTTCAATTTAAAATACGTTTTTTTTAATACATTTTAAAATGTAATTCATTCCTGTGATTTGTGCAGGAAGTGTTGTAAATCAACAGCAGGTATTTCACTTCTATGGAGTGTTGCATACAGATGACAACTCTTTCTGATCTGGAGGGGTCCCGTCTTAGTTTTGACACTGCTTGTAAGCTATCTGCAGTGTCTCACACTGCTAGCTGGCAGTTTTACTCCAATTGACACTCCCACAGAGATCACGGCTTGCACTTTCAGCGACGTGGTGCGTCATCCCAGCGATTCACAAGCTGCATGACATTGGGCTGTGTTGACCGATTAAACTATCAAACTACAGCCGATGTCCTCGGAAATCATTGAGCTCCGGCCAGTTTGAACTGATGGATCTGTTCCTGTAATAATGTGTGTTCTGTTTGTGTGTGTGTTTGTGCATACAGGCCTGAAGAGGACAGTGAGGAGGAGTCCATGGCTCATGGAGGAAGAGAGAATCATGATAACCTGTACCGGGTGCACATGCCCAGTCTCTACAGCTGCGGCAGCAGCTACGACAGCGAGACCAGCATCCCTGCAGGAGCGCACGCTGTCAGCAACGCTCCTGTCACGGAGTACATGTGAGTTAAACACACACATGATATCAACAGCCAATACACAGACTGAACACATACAGGTCACCTTTTCCTTTCTGTGAGGGATTGTTATTCTTTAAAAACATCGACCCAAATGTTAATAGTCTAAATAAGCAATAACAGTGAATTGGAAATTTAGTCATTTGTAACTACTGCAAGAGGATATAGGATCTTTGCAAAGAGTGTGTTTTGTTTCCAGGACCCAGAATGCAAACTTCCAGAACCCTCGCTGTGAGAACACTCCTCTGATCGGGAGAGAATCTCCTCCTCCATCTGTGAGTATCAGCACTCGTCCTCGGTGAACAACGACACACACAATAATCACAAACACACTAACACACCACAGAGTCATTTTGACAGCCTGAATGCTTAAATATTCACAACTCAAATAGCACGTTCTTGTCGCCTGCTTGTGTAAATCAGTCTGATCTCCCCCACTGTAGGTTCACTGTACACAGCAAGTCATTACAAAAAGCCCTGAACTCTGTTCAAGTAAATGAGAACTGAGCGCAAACCTGTCAAAAAGCTTTTAGGAACTGGAACTTCTTGCCTGGCCAATCTTACAGAGCAGTTTAGGTAGTGTGGAGATTTATAGCCATAGATCAATGTCGAATTGATTTTTCATGTGCGGAAAAGGAGAACAGACATTTTGAGCAAGCTGCCTGCTTACAGACTTAAAACAGGGTCATATCAACTGAAATCGGGCTGTTAAACTCTCCTCTGATATGGAAGAGAGTTGATTGACTGAATGTGTGCCTCTGACATTTCACATAGACTTTTAATGTATTTTTAACATCTCTTTTGGGGAGCCAATCAATATGAAGCTCCCAAAATTAGAGCTAGAGCACATTGCAAACAGAAGCATCACAGAGAGCAATTTTGCTTTACTCTTTGCAGTTAACATTTTCAGAGGAAAAACATAAAAAATGGTGTGGCTAAGAGTTCAGACAATATGGCTTGTCAGTTTCATTCTTGCAAGAATCCGCCAATCAAAAAACTAACTTACCAGGGAGATAAGTTGGTGGGATTGTGAACATTCACCCCGACCAGACACTAAGAATGTTAGAAGGTAATTATTTATTTGAGTACTTGTGCACTACCTATTCGAAATGTGCCCATTCAGTTCACTTAAGTCTTGTCATTACAAATCTGAACGTTAGGTGGCGCTGTGGATACATGATGTTGAGGTAATGAGAGCTAATGAATGACGTGTGCTTTCAGACACATTCTTTATTGTGGTTATAAAGGTTTTCTTAACATTTACCCTTGTTTGGCTAAATTTTGTCATTTAATGTGAGAATTATTTTACTATACACATTTAAGTTCTGTGTGAGCTGTGTTTCTTTAAGAAACTCAAGTCACCAAAAATAAAATATTTTAAAATACTTTTATAAAGTATTTTAATATTTGACAAATCAGTTACATGACCAGAAAATTACTCCGTGTTTGCGAATTTAGCTTGTGCGCAACACTAGAATATTGCATAAAACATTTGCGAACAAGCATCGTTCCCATCCGAGTCAAAGAGAACAAAATCGTCACTTCCTGATAAACTGGCACTATAAATCACGAAGAAAAGAATGAGAATATAATCATTTCTACATATAATAAATTATTTGCGCCTCAGAGCGAGAAGATGAAACGCAGTGAATGAATGTGGTCACTGCTTTCGGAGGTGGATGCTGATGTTTATGAACGTGTAAGACATTTCTGGGAGGCAGTTATAAGACATATTTTGACAGACTTTCCTTGTGCATTTCTGAATGATCATGACAGCATTTCAGATGCTGTGGAATGAGATTGGTCTGCTGGTTAGTCAGGATTTGTCCTCCTTTAGAGCAAAGTCACATGATGCACTTGGAGGAATTTATTCGCGAAATGCATTTTCATCTCCCATTATTCGTATTAACCCTTTTTTCGCACAAGTCAAAAACCACCTGAAACCAGAGTAAATTTGCGAATAAATTTATTTTTATTTGAAATTGTGTGTTTCCATCATTCGTTTCTAATGCGATACTTCAAAATGTGCATTAAAATAGGGTGATGGATACATAGCTACTGATGCTGAACATTTAAAAGAAGCTTACGGTTAAAAATCTATGTTAAAATGGATTATTTGGCTGGTAGTTTAGATGAGATCTAGTAGTCAGGACTTGCTGATGTAAGTTAGCCCCACTCACACCCGTGTACCTGTGTCTCCTCACACCTTCGCGTCTGGTCTTGTGTCCTCTAGACCCTGTGTGTGTGTGTTTGGGAGTGCATGTGTACGTGTTTCTTGGGAGCTGGAGATGCAGTTAGTGGTGTCTATCTGCTCTACACTTTCTTGTCATTTTCTTTTCTGCAAACCCACACAGTTATATTTGACATCCACGGACAGTAACAGCCGTCACAGCTGGCAGTTAAAGCCATCGGAGAGTTCCCGCTCGTTTTGGTAACGGCCTCAGCTATTCCAACAGGTACTCAAATGTCCCATTCCAATTTATTGGCCCACCTCCCTCCCTACAAAAACCAAAAAACCCAACAGCGTGATTCCTTCCCAATCCACCCTCACTCTGACCCAAGCAAGCTGCCCTTGCCCCTGGTGTTTTTGTTGTGTGGATCCCTGGTCTTGTCTTCTGTGAGGCGGCATGTTCTCCCTCCACCAGCATTAACTATGCACGTATCTAACAGAGAATCTCATTTCCACGACCACACAGAGGACTAAATGCATTAAGGTAGACATTAAGGAAGAGAACTGCTTTTTAATTTAGTTTAGCTAATGATTAGCATCCTAAAGGTTTCACACTGACAGGTCACTGAGCCACTATACTATTCATTTCTAGTTTCTAGGTTGAATCGGGCAGCAGATCTCTGTATGAGCTCCCACTGACAGTTGACACGTCACATCACTGCTCATTTGAATGAATTTGAGCTCGGTTTTATAAAGGTCGCTGTCACTTATTTCACTGACAATCAGCAAATTATTGGTGACACTTTATTTTAATGTCTCCTACTTACAGTGTAATTACCCTAATAAGCACTTAGTAATATTTCTCTGTCAGTGTGAACAAAAGTAATGTAACGTCCTGTAGTCGTGTTTTGTGTAATTTTTGTTATACCTTTCATTATTATCTTTAAAATGTGTGTGTGTATATATATATATATATATATATAATCAAGGGAATCAAAAGAGGATTTATGTTAGTATTAGTTCATTTTACATCTAGAAGTATAAATATGTCTCCTCTTTTTGTATATCATGTTAGTGGATATAAATAAGAAAAGAAGAAAACAGAAAATGTGTATTTATAGTTGCGTTTATCCATTCACTTTATCAAAACAGCAAACAGTCAAAGTTAAAAATATGCTTTTTGGCCATTTATTGCGAATTAATAAATAAAATACTAACTGAGCTAGATCACTCTCTGCAAACATATTAATATTGCATCTTCAAGGCTGTCTAAATGATTTTGGGTGTGCCGAGTCGGACTTTATTATTATTATTATGGATAAATGTTATTTTAGTATTATTTTGTTATATTTTGTATTTCCATTTTAATTTGTGTTGGTTTTTTTTTTAATTATTATTATTTATCCAAATTGTAGTTTTAGTCAGTTTAAAAGTTGTACTGACAGTTAGTCAGTACAATTTAAATAATACATTCATTGAGATGCCAAAACAAGGGTATCAGATATTTCGAGGTCCAGCTTTGAAAGAAAATTCCAATCAAAATATTTGGAAAGCATGCATTATTCATTAGGGATGCACAATACCAATAGCATTTCTGTTCGTATCTGATATTACTGAATTTTTATAATCTATTGACATCAATAATGGTCACTTAATTGTGCATCCAAATGTCTATATTTACATACAGATTACCAGCTAATCTTTTAATTAATCTCATTAATAAATGAACACTTTTAAATGTATTTTTCAGCAGATCTCAAAATTAATATGTACTTTGTGTATTCAGTACATTATATGATGTAAGGCTTTTTGTATTATTTTATATGATTATGATATAATAGTCAGTTACAGTGTATCCCCAATATACTTCCATGAAATCCTGTTTTCAGTACTAGGTGGGAACACTGTGACAGGCATGTTTGCACTATATATAGCATGTACTTTTGTGTGAAAACGGTTTAAAATCTAAATGATTTAGTTTTTTTTTTTTTTTTTTTCCTCAATGTTTGTCTCTATCCAGTACACATCCAGCATGAGGGCCAAGTACCTGGCCAACACCCGAACCGACCCCAACAGCGGTTCCTCAGCAAACTAGAGGAACAGTCTCCTTTCCTTTCAGTCTAAAGCTCCCACTCATCCACATGTTGTTCCCACAGCCCAGACCAGTTTCACCCCCGGCCCACCCATCCAGCCATGTTGATCTTTGATGCGTGCTCTACCCAGCTGATAAAGGACGCCCTTGCATCATGTAAATACTGCTGTCAGAGGAATGTTCCAGAGGTCTCTTGTGCTGTTTCCAGATGACTGGTTCAGTTCAGGCAGCTAGTAGGGTTACTCTCAGCCCTGGCTGCTTATGTGTGAGTGTCTGTAATGATACGAGCTTCATTACCTGCAGATACATTGAGTGACGTGTGTGTGTGTGTGTGTGTGTGTGTATGTGGGTTGATCCATGCTGCCCTTGCTCATTTGTGGTGCTCTTGGCAGAGGTTCAGAAAGGTCCAGAACTGAAGAACTGGATGGGGTTTAATGCCTATAACCCTACATTCCTGCGTGGCCTCTGTCCTCTGCTCATTTAAAGTAATGTGACCTTTTCCATTTGCAGGACATGCTGGCATATCCCGACTCTACAGTTTACTTTAGTGGCATCTACTGTAATATAACTGAACAGATCTAATCTGAATAGCATGAGAGCAATGAGAATTTTCCCAGAATTCTATAATTGGGTTCCTCTTCTTTAGGCCTAGATAGCAGTTTTTAAATTTAACATTAGCTGCTCTAATGAAATGGTGAGAGCGAAACACGCTTTATGCTAGTAAACAAATGCAAACGCCAAGAATGTGTTGATTGATTGTACATGCTTTGGCAGTAACCTCGATACTCCGAGGTTACAGAGCCAGATGTTTTAAGTAGATTTATTTACTGAATTTCTAATATAGTCTACATAAGTGAGTGAAAGAATTCAAGAGTCGTGAATGCCGCTATCTGGCAAGATGCAGAATATATTTGGCACAATTCTCACAGTGCATTGGTATTCACTAGCAGTTAAACATTTAGTGTACATCAGATGAGTGTACTGTACTTGATTGTTCACTATGTTAGCAGACACCAAATAGT
The DNA here is from genome assembly GCF_003368295.1 of Carassius auratus. Lineage (NCBI taxonomy): Eukaryota > Metazoa > Chordata > Actinopteri > Cypriniformes > Cyprinidae > Carassius > Carassius auratus. The sequence continues at coordinate 20,412,158 of NC_039245.1, read as the reverse complement.
GCACTATATTTCAGACACAGCACAAGGTTTCTCTTCAAAAGTTGCTTTGTCATGACCGTAATGGAACTTAAAGAAATGCTTGCTTTAACAAACTTGTTGCGTTACAGATTTCAGTGTAATGCATGAAATCAAGATAGCTTTTGCATTCTTCTACTTGTGTATAGTACTGTATGTTTTAGGACTAAATCTGTAGCATACACTTGTTGTGAGAAGATTGTTTTTTTTTTTGTTTTTTTTTAATCTCATTTACAGGCTTGAATTGTCAGTGGGAAATTATGGTTTGTTGATGCTGTTTACCTATTGAAGTGCTTGCTGGGTTTTTCTCAATACACATGGACTGAATTATTACTCATTCTACTGGGCTATATCCACTGCCATTACTGGAAAACCTGGACAACTGCTATTACATCCAAGTACTTTCAATCTGAATTCGACAAAACTCTAAAAATGCTTAGTCTGATGCTGGAACCATATCTGAACATTACATTTGTCCTAATACTGTACAAACATGGAGATGCTGGGACCAGCTTGGGTGATTTGTCATCGCTTATCTGTTCTAGGAGAGCAGCTGGGAGGAGCTCATTGTAGTGCACACAATGTAGACTTAACATTTGGGCCTTGATTTGCTGATCAGTTTAGTCCTCAGGAAAGGGGACACCAATATGGCAGAAAGTCATTTTTATTCAGAGAAATGGAAAAGAGCCTGCAAGCCTCTGTAATTTGTGCTGTAATTCAGTGTGACTTTCAAAGGCCACAGTTTCCTGGGCTTGTTGCTTCTGTACCACAAATTGCTTTCATTTCCAGAGCTGAGGGGAAGCTTGCCGTCCCTGAAGAAGAGATAAAAGTGATGTGCTGTAATATTTTTCCCTTGATGAGAGCACAGACACACAGGAGCCTTTCTCCTCAAAAGACCTCTCATGTATTAGACTGAGTCTAGTATGAACACGTCTCCCCTCTGGACCTTATAAAGTGCTGCCATTGTTTTCATACCATGGGCATCATCGGTCTCCCCTTTGCCCAAACCTCAGGACAGACTGCCTCCTTCCTCGCACTGCAGACATGTTGATTTCAGGACACCGAGTCATTACCACATTTTCAGGGCTCAACAAAAAGTCTTAACATTTTTATTATCCACACAATCTAAATTCTCAATGATAAAGGTTCATAATTTATGAAGAATAGATAAAGCATTGGTTAGGCCTTTCATTCTTATTGTTTGGGCCTGATTTTCCATCTCATAGAGATCTGCGTGGGATTCGCATACATGCATGCTGTTTAAATGCAGATTAATAACAAATGCCAATGTGGCAAAGTTGCTCCTGAGGTCCCAGACGTTTATGAAAACAAGCAAGAACTTCATGGAGAAAATGACTAAAGGGATGTATTACAGCTATAAGCATTGTGTTCTTCAGCTGTTATTGGACCGTGTAAGCTTTTTTGCTTCTCAAAGGCATTGTCATCCTATAAATGTGGAGTGGAACCATGTTGTGTGCTACTGACGCATGCATTGCTTTCTCAGTTGATGCTTTTGTGTCCGTACATCCTCGACTGTGCCAATAACCGACAGCTTTCGTGTATCTCTAAATGTTTCCAATCATTGAAGTGGACTCTCGTGAGCTCTGTGTGGCCTGAGCAACCAAATGAGACTCCTTTGAACATGAGCCTGATGCTGTGGGAGTATTTTGATTTTTCTCTGTAAATGACCACATTAGTGATGATGCAATCTGTTTTGTTTTTTCTTGTCATTTAATCCTTTGGTAATGTCAAAATGCAAAAAAAAATAATGTATATACAGTACATGAACAAATGTTTGCAAGAAAATGCCCCATTAAGGACATGAAAATGTGATGTGATATAGTACGAACAGGATTTTTTAAAATTACGTTTTCATTTGAATTTCTTAGTCCTTGTGGCATATTTTCAGACTTGTTAGGAAGCACAAAATATTTACTCTTTCATGCGATTTAAATGATTTTGGTCTTTTATCAAGATGCTTTTATATGACTTCAGCTTTTCTTTTCTTTTTTGTTCAATTACTAAAATATTGTAAATGTAAAGGCTGTGGTTTTATTGAGCTTGAACTGTGTTTTCAGATTAAAAACTAACATTAACTGATCAATGTGTCATTCATGTTCAGCTGCAAGTATTTTATGTCTACAGCAATGCACTATGGTGAGTATATTTAGATAACATTATTATTATGGTGACCTGTCTGAATATTCCAAGATCATAAGAAGGGTTATTGGGTTGAACTAGGGAGAAAGATCACTTTATTCTTGATCTTAAGTTTTCTTGCCATTAATATTTGATAATGCTGTTAAAGGAATTTATATTTACAGCACCTATTCAAGGATTTTGAATATATATATATATATATAAATGTTCTGACATTTTATATAAATTCTGAATGCATTTTACTCCCCGTGGCTCATGGGTAATACTGCACCCTCCACTCAGTTCTAGCATGAAAACACAAGAGGGCAGCATTGTGTCATTCAATAGAAGGTACATGTACGATGATCACACTGCAGGTAAAAGATTATAGGCATTTGGTAATCTTGGCTGCTAGCTACATAATTCTGAATTACGCACAATTTGATGTGCTGTTAAGGTTTGCTGTAAATGGGATGGTTTAACGGTTAATAAAAAATTGCTAGGAATTTGCTGCTGTTTCCTGATTATGGGAAAGTTTGGAGCTTGTGTTTTAAAATGTTACAAAATATAGTCAGGTCAAAGGCACTGAATGTTGTGTAGCGTCTGATAGGAGGAAAATAGAAGGTTTTATTCAGTCATGGGGGTCAGTGTCACAAACAGGACAGACACGCGCCATAGTGGCTTTCCTGTCAGCCGTCGGTCAGCTGGCACATCACTGGGCCTGTGTGCCTGTGGAGGGGAAGAGGAAGGACTTCTGGGGAAACCAAGCACAAGACAGAGGGATCTTTACACAGAGCACACCCTGCCTGTCCCCTTCCATTGTCAGTGGAAATGTAAAGCGTTTATTTTTTGAGAGCCAAACAATGTCAGAGACTCAAAATGTGAACGGGCATCAAAGAAACAAATTAGCTTATGTGAGCCACAAATGAAAAGTCTGTGTACGTGTTACAGGAACACTTTTCCCTTTTATTGAAAATGGCACAGATTTATTCCATAACAGGGATCGCAAATGGAATTCCACACAGCCTAATTCTGTTGGAAATTGAGTTGGGCTTCTATTGTTGGGCCGCAGGGATGCGTTGCAAATGCAGTGGAGTGGTTAAGTGAATGGCAATGTGGGTGATGCCAGGCTCCTGTGAACCCCAGCAGGTTTTAATTTATTAGACAAGGCTCAATGTCAGCTCATTTAGTGTGGCTTCCTTTTTCTTCTCAGTTGTGCCCGTTGACGTGACCTATTTGTGGACATAGTGTTTCTAATCATAGGTGAGATTTCCTGAAGTTTTATTAATGACCATCTGCTTGAAAATGATTTGTTACTTGGGAGACTTTTTAGGGGCTTTCTTAGCAGCTGTCAACTCTGTTGTGCTATCAATATCAGGAACTCAACAGTCCGACTCCACTTTTACTCAAAAGTAAGTAATCACAAAACACACATACAGATACAGAAATGATTTTTCAAAGTAAAACCAGTATTATTGGAGTATGTTTTAAAAGAAAATGCTTATATTTCCGTCTTTACTTGTAGTTTTCTGTAAATTAAATTTGTTAGCGCTTTGATTGTTTTTACACCTGATTTTTTTTTCTCCCTCAATACCTCAAATTTACATTCTCACTTAGTGTTATAGTTAACTAAAAACATAAAAAGAATGTTTCAGTAATTGAAATAAAACAAAAATGTATTGCATACAAAGACAAAAAATTAGAAATGGTACATAAATCAGTTTAAGGCAAAATACTCAAATAATTAGTTGAAATAAAAATAATTTAAACTTTTTTTATTATTATTATTATTATTATTATTATTATTATTATCCAGAAGGGAAGCTAAACAGAAATATTTCAAATAACAGCAAAATTATTAAAACTAAGAATATATAATAATTATAATAATACTAAAAATGAAAGCAAGGAATATTGCCATCCATTTTTCCCCTTCTATGTTAGTTTATGGAGGATCTGTGCATTTGAATACCTTTGAACACAACTACAATTATCCAAAAATATGACTCTGTTTTGGTAAATATAATATGAAGTAATTTTTTCTCAGTACCCACATTTTTTAATCACATTACTGCATAATTTAGCTATTTATTGAGAGAAAAACATCATAAAATGTGTATAACTTTATTTTATTATTTTTGTTGCATATTACATGTACTTACACTAGTGATAACAGTAAAAGTATGCATAATTACATGCAGCTAACCCTTGACCAAACTCTATTCTTAACTCAAACCCTATATTGACTGCAGGTTATTAATATTACAAAGTAATTAAATTACATTGTAAAAAGGAAACCTTAAAATAAAGTGTTAGTGAAAGTGAAAGTGACGTGACATTCAGCAAAGTATGGTGACCCATACTCAGAATTCATGCTGTGCATTTAACCCATCCGAAGTGCTCTCACACACAGTAGTGAACACACACACACACACACACCGTGAGCACACACCAGGAGCAGTGGGCAGCCATTTATGCTGCGGCGCCCGAGGAGCAGTTGGGGGTTCGATGCCTTGCTCAAGGGCACCTCAGTCGTGGTATTGAAGGTGGAGAGAGACTGTACATGCACTCCCCCCACCCACAATTCCTGCCGCCCCGAGGCTCGAACTCACAACCCTTCGATTGCCAGTCCAACTCTCTAACTATTAGGCCACGACTTTCCTATAAAATTAAAATTAACCATAAAATAAAAATGTTTTGCAGTGTTAAAATTCAGCTCATCTGAGAACTTTGAATACAATTTTAGCACTTTTACTAAAAATTGCACTGATGGCAGAAATCTTAGCTCATTCCATGGGCTGTTCTGTAAAGCTTTAGCTAGCAACAGTAACCGCTGAGGGTGGAGCTTAACAGAAGCTCAGTTAGGTTCTTTTCAGACCCTCAGAATATATGGTATCCATCAAATGCTCTGTCAGAGCGGTCTTTAGTGTGTAAATTCCCTTTACACTCCACCTTGATGGACAAGATTTTGAGTCACTGTGACAGCACAGGTTCCTCAGAGCCATACAGAGGGGCAGCTGTATTCAGGGGGTCTACCACCCATTCCTCACACCCCACTGCCTCTTTTTAACGTCATTCTCCACCAGGAGGAAGGAGCAGGTCACTCTGAATAGCTCAAACCTGTTGTTCCCTTCTTTATTCAAGAGCAGTGTGGAGAAGCAGTCATTCCTCCATTGCTGGCTTTGAGTGTCAGTTAACTTCAACCTCAACCCACTGCTCTTCTCTTATACCCACACCATTCAGAAACATCTAAGACCATTTATTCTGAGCCATACGCCCTTTGCTTACCCATTTTGTCAGCTTTACTCACCCCCCTCACTGTTGCGATTTATATACCTCCGTGTTCTTTCCAACACAGCACAAGGACAAGGGAAAGTCAACCAGGTTTAACCCACATTAGTGCACCACGCTGCCCCTGAATACCCCAAAATACCTCAAGAATGAACAACCGCAGGAAGACCGGCTCTACACCAAAACAGCATTGTGCTAAAGGCCAAGTGAGTCAAAGAGCGCTGTAGTCAAAGCTGACATGAGTAATTTCTTATTAAGGTTGGGTTTGTTGTGTCCGTTATGAAATGCAAAAACTGAAACCTTGAGGAGAGAAGCAGTTGGGTTTTTACTCATAGCAGCTGGTTGTTATTATTGGTTACTGTCCTGCCACAAACTCGTGCAGGATGTTAAACTAAAGATGGTAGAGTGTATAAACATGTTTTTCAGTTAATAATAATAATAATAATACATTATATTTATAATGCACTTTTCATCAGAGATCTCAAAGTGCTACAGGGTTAAAACAAAACAAAAAGATAAGCAGTTCTTTAATAATAATAATCTAAAAGGGACCAAAAGCTTTGCTAAAAAGAAATGTCTTGAGGCCTTTTTTAAAACAATCAGTAGATTGTGGAGCCCTCAAGGAGTCAGGGAGGCCATTCCACAGATGCGGGGCAGCAGTACAAAAGGCCCTGTCTCCCATTGTCCTCAGTCTGGTTCTGGGTATGTGGAGGAGGTTTGAGTGAGTGGAACGGAGGGAACGGGTTGTGGTTTGTGGGTTGATAAGTTCTTTTAGGTAGGAGGGGGCATGTCCATGGATGCATTGATGTGTGAGGAGTGAAACCTTGTACTCAATCCTGGTGGAGATGGGAAGCCAGTGGAGTGAGTGAAGAATGGGGGTAATGTGCTCATATTTCCGCACTCTCATCAGGATCCTAGCTGCAGAGTTTTGGATGTATTGAAGCCTCTGCAGACTCTTTCCAGGAATCCCAATGAGAAGTGCATTGCAGTAGTCCAGTCTGGAGGAGACAAAGGCATGAACCAGTTTTTCGGCATCTGAAAAGGTGAGAATGGGCCGGAGTTTGGAGATGTTACGGAGGTGGTAGAAAGAGGTCTTGCATAAGTGATTTATATGAGCTTCAAAAGTGAGTTGGGAGTCAATTTTTACACCAAGATTAGTTACTGTTGATGAGAGGGGAATGTTGGTGCCAGAAAAGGTGATACTGGTTATGGATGATGATTTGATTTGGTGAGGAGTGCCAATCAAGATGGCTTCGGTTTTGGAGCAATTTAGTTGAAGGAAGTTGTGCTCCATCCATACCTTTATCTCCTCCAGACAGGTACTGAGTTTTGATGGGGATGACTGTGAGGGTGTGGATTCAGCTGTGGCATGTACATAGAGCTGTATGTCATCGGCATAGCAGTGGAATGAGATTTTGTGACGGCTGATGATTTGGCCAAGGGGGGTGAGGTAGAGAATGAAGAGGATGGGGCCAAGGACTGACCCCTGGGGGACACCGCAAGTAACTGTGTGTGGATATGATTTGGAGTGGCCCAGGGAGATGTATTCTGTCCGGTTTGTGAGGTATGATCTGAACCAACTGAGGGCAGTATCATTTAGTCCAGTAGTGAGGTGGAGCCGGTTTAAAAGAATACCATGGTCGACAGTATCAAATGCAGCAGAAAGGTCCAGGAGGATGAGGAGGGAAGGGGAGCCAGCATCAGATGATATGAGGAGGTCGTTTGTGACTCTAACGAGGGCAGTCTCTGTGCTGTGAGCAGAGCGGAAACCTGACTGGAATTTTTCAAAGAGTTAATTGCACCATCCTGTCCTGTCCTGTCCTGGCCTGAGTGAAATCTGCAAGTTTAACTGATTTTCTGCTTATTTGCATCCTGCTTTGCATCCAAACTCACACTTTCACCTAAACTCATTCCAGCCTCAGGTGAACCACATTTGTATGCCCGTGGATGAAATGCAGTACCTCATATGATTTTAGCTGGATATTTCTAGATCAGTGCGTGTTTAGAAATATGCATTGACTTATATATTGTACCCATTCAATCATTTTTCTTTCTTTCTTTTTTTTTTTCGATTTCGATTTAGATTCCCTTTGCAGGCAAAGCTTGACACTGTTAAATTTTATATTACTTGTATATTATATTTTAATAGATTTAGTTAATAACAACACGGAGTCAAAAGTTATGCACTAATATTCTTCTTTTTTTTTAATAGCGTAACTTCCTGTTTGAGTAACTTTTTTCACATTTTTGATGTTGCTAATAACTTTTTTCAAACTCTTTGGTTGTTGTTGAACTACTTGCAATTGTAAGTAAAAGTGTAAAGCATCTGTGGAAAGTTCTTAGTACATGACGTGCATGAAGCTGTCTGTTTCAACTGAAAACAGTCAGGTGTTAATTTATGCAGATGCATGCCAGACACTGATGAAAGGGGGTTTAAAAGGCCCATACAAAGATCATATTTTCCAGAATGAGCCGTTGGAAAGACCTGCTTGTAAATAGCAACAAGGCAGATGGAAAGAAGTAGAGAATGAGATCACACACACCACTTACCCTCACCGTTGGCAGAACATCATCTCTTGGTGTTTTATTGCAAATGTGTGCAGGTTTATGAAATGAGGAACAAAGCCTTGCAATTTGCTGGTTTTTGTCATCCAGGTGAGTGTTCATCAAAGCTGCTTCGCCAAGGAAGTCAAAAGAAATCCAAGTTACAGACGAATGACCTGTTGAATGAATGAATTCTGAACACCCAGGAGACATCTCCCAGCATGTAGAACATTTTTGTTCCATGAGGTGAAGCCTCTTTGGATCTGATGGCTGGGAGGCCTGGAGAACTTGCAAACTGCTGCTTGCTTGCTGACAGGTACTGCCTTGAAGAGCTGAGAGAAGACTTGCTGTCATGTTTGCTTTAAAAAAAAAAGAAACTTTGCTGTGGCTTCCTATTTATTGAATACTCTTTTTATTGTAATAATAGATTGCTATTAGCATAGCAATGGCTTTGCATTGTGGGATTGAAAATTTGCACAGGCAAACACCAATTTTTACTTGTCAAAATCAGATTTAAATAATGCTATAGTGAAAGTAACATCTTTATGCGAGGGATTATTTTAGTAGAGTCAGTAGGAAGGCTGTCTGATCGATATCTAACAGAAAATTTCACAATGAATTTGCAAGCACTTACTGGATGTGGGGAAAAAAACGTTCTTGTCAAAGACCGTTAATATCAGTAAAGTTCCAAATGAATGTGATTTGAAAAAAGGGGCATAAAAATATAGCTGTGATCAGTTTATTGAGTTCAGAAGGTCTGTAAACGCGGACCCCAGGGCCCTCTGACTCATCACAAAAGTGCTGCCATCTTCCTTCCAAGAAACCATGCAACGGTTGCTTTGCTCAAGCAGCCATTTATTTGTCTGGCAAACCACCGTGTGGTTTGTGGCCTGATGTTTTCACATTCAGTGTTTTCGTCGGGCTCTCTGAGGTGAAACTGGCACCGCAACATTCATCAAGGTCCAGTGTCAAAGGAAGCGACGGGCTGTGTTTTAATCCAAGACCTCATTGATTTCTGTTTTCGACTTAAGAGTCATTTTCCAGTCTCTTTCGGACCCAGACATTGTGTGGTCCAACTGTTATTTCACGCAACAGTGCAGAAGCAGTCAAAACAGACCTCAGGGCTTTAATTACAAATGAGAATTTGGCACGAGGATGAGAGCAGAAATGGATTCTGTTTCTAAAATTTGGTTCTGTGTTGTTTGTTATACCAACCAGTGGTTAGCAGAAGTCATTAATAAGCCCTTCAAGTTGATGAATGGCTTGGATATTTGGGTGTAGCTTACACATACTATAATCCTCACTATGATTCTGAAGTCATAAGCAAGTAGATTTGGTTATGGAACAGACAGCTTTGTTTATATGCCACACTAAAGATGTAATGTTTTGTGTACGGGATGGGTTCGAGGCACCCAGTTTCTCTTAACTGACAACTGTCTCTCAGAAGTATTTAGGCAGTTATCTTTCCTCCAGGCAGATGACTTTCTCTGGCTGGCTGCCTTGCTTGAGTGCTTTGCATAATTCAATCTCGCTCTCCACCTTCAATGTAAATGTAGTATTTAACCTAAACAAAAATATGTTGGGCTTCCTGGAACGGAGACTTCGAGATGAATACCCATAATTATAGGTTTGGTTTATTACAGTGCAGTGGGAGCAAACACATGCCCACATGTGTCTGATGCTTCAACTCTTGCAGACATGGTTTGTGACATCTACAGCCACATGTGACATATGAACCGTTTGAAGTCTGTGAAGAGGGATTTGGGAGGAAGAAATATAATTCGGGACCATTGAAGGAAGTCTTTTTGGTGCAGTGGATGAGTTTGAAGGATCTGTGAATGCAGAAATCCCCTCTCTGCCCTCAGACTCATGGGAAAACAGGCATTCGTGGCTTAAGAATATAAACTCTCACACCATTAAAACAGGCACAGATGTGATTTAATAAAAACATGAGTATCTTTGTTGTAAGATCTTTGTGATCTGACTGGAATGTAAAAAATAAAGTGGTTTTAAATGTATGTTGAATGATGTCGTTGGGCTATGGGATAAGTGTTTGTGGTAGAATTCTCAAAAATATATCCTCAGTCTGTTATTAATGTGGAAGGAATAAAAGGATTTGTATCATCTTGCAATAACATTTACATCTCTGTTGTGGACCTCCCATTTATGTGGAGGAATTCTTTGATCGGAAGCAATACAAGTCTTCATAATGTATTAAGTCATCTAGAGAAAGAAACCAAGCTTCATTTCAAGGCTTTTTCCATTTTTTTGCGGCACGTATTATTGTTTTAGATTATGAAGAGCACATTACATTTTTTTTCTTTTAACCTTTTCAATGAGACCAGACCAGAATCATTAAAGATTTCAGAGCAAACATGACCTGAAAACTGACATTTTTAGAATTCTACCAAAAGATTTTACTTATGTACTCCTCTCTCTCTCTCTCTCTCTCTCTCTCTCTCTCTCTCTCTCTCTATATATATATATATATATATATATATATATATATATATATATATACGTTTTCATTACCCTTATATTCCAGGCCTCAAACACCGTGACTATATAGTGTGTTGAAAGGCCGGTAGTGAGGAAATTTTTTTTCCCATGGCAATTGATGTAGAATAATAAATGATGTGCGAGTGAGACTAAACTTTCAAGTGTGTTTCATTAATACAACAAGCAACACAGAACGGGTCAATGCCAGCACTCAAAACCCACGAGGGGGCGAGTTTGTTTTGCTTGCATGCTTCAGTGACAGATCACAACAGTTTTGACAGAGTAAGAGACACTGGCCTCTGAACATTTGTGGTCTGGCAATGATTTTACACCAAATGATTGATGCAAGTCTTCTGTGTTGCTCTAAAGTAGTAAGTGGGGTCCTTTTTGACGTTTACATTAGATGTTGTTGAAAGGGATAATTCACCAAAAAATGAAAATTATGTTATTGTATACTCGCTGGAAGGGAATGTTTTTAAAAATGACATCAGTGCCCAATCACCATCTACATTAATTGTGGCTGCAAAAAGGCACCATAAAAGTGTGATAAATGTGGTCTACATTAATCATATGATACATTTGTGTGAGAGACATACTAAAATTAAAGTTTTTGTATGATTTGTAGGTTTTAATTTCGAGGTGAACTACCCTCTGAAATCTAAAATATGAAGTGTGTCAGCTGAAAGAAAACAACAATGCAGGAAGGCTTCTTAGCGAATATGCTGCTTTATTCAAAAGCTGAAGGGTGAATTACCAATGGTAACATTATCAGGATTGCGATCCCTGAGAGGACAACATTTGAACAAACAAATCCAGATACTGGAATATAAATTACAGCCATTAGCGAAATTCAGAGTACTTAAAAAAAACATTTTGGAGGAATCATCAGAACAAGGTCTGATCCATAGGTGACCAAATTGCATATATCTAAACAATTATGTACAAATACAATAGTTTTGAAATGGCACAGTACATAAATACTGCTTTAAAGTGAAATATACATGCTCACCCAATATGGGTCATTCCCATAGAGGAACTGAAACTCTTAGGATCACTGTTGTTGCTCATGTAAAGCTCTCACTTAACATGTTTTGTATAGTTGGAATAGTGATGCCCAACTGTCAGCTTGTGAAGAAATGGCTCTTAGCCAGAACACTGGCAAAAGGGATCAGAGAACTCAGTTCTGTGCTATAAACACATCTTAAACTTTAGCTGCCATCTGTTTTAACAATGTACATTGCGTTGACAGTGGCCCTGGTGCCAATTCAAAACGTTATTGCCATAAAGTGACTGCTAGGAGATACTTCACTTGAGCAAGCAACAGTTAATTAAAACCAAGCTGTGCAACTCCCACAAAAAGTACGTCTTTGAGCAAAGCTAAAAATAAAAAAAGATAGTTATAACAATAATAAAACCTGCCAAAAATATCATATCTCTTTGCCAAGATTGTGTGAATGCATTGGCATTAAATAATATAAAGATCTAAAAATTAGGGCACATCATACATTTTCACACAGCTTTAAGAGATAACCATTCAATCACCATAAAATGTCCAGAGGATTTAGGGAGAAAAGTGCTCAATCCTCATACACCACAGATTAAAATAACCTGACAGCATATTTGGAAACTTTGCCTATTGCCAGCACAAAATGTCATAATAGCAATAATTATAATAATAACACTGACATCAAATAAATCAATTCGCAAAATAAAAAAAGGACCTTCATGTCATTAATTTTGTCCGGAGTCCTTTAGAACTAGATAATAAAGAACCCATTGTACTTATTTCCTTCAAATATTTTAAAGAATTCAACCACTAAATCAAACCTGAGGGAAAGAACATCCTGAACGGCATTTGGACAGAATAAAATATGAAGTATGCACTAAATTGCTAATTAGAATATAAAGCTGGCAAAAGGCTTGGGTATACTAGACAGTTACATTCTATGAGAATTGCAAATGAGTTACAAGCAACAGTAATCACATAAAGCACAATTGATTGCCTGTGAAACTTGGAGCTGAAAGCATCCTTCTGAAAGCCAGGCCCTTCATAATGTCTGAGTTGGACAGGAAGCTCAGGCACCAGGCAGGAAGGAACTGTTTAAAGGCGGGCCGCACAGCAGCCCAGTATAACCACAGAAGACCGTGTGCCACTGCAGAGTAAATGCAGCAGCTACACGGCCTAATACCACACTGGTCCCTCATGCCTGTCAGATACCGAGGCAGTGAGGGACGAGGATACAACAGAGGAGCCGGTCACCCTAATTGGTAACCTGAGGAGGGCACCACGGAGTGTCTGGGTACAGCAGACAGTGCACTGACTTAAACCTGAGAGAGAATAAAAAACAGACATTAGATTTGTACATGCACGCAAATTCAGATGAAAGCAACAACTAAATATGTTCTAGAATCGTCTTACCTGGATGGGTCCTCCTCAACGGAGAAAGCCCCTTTCATGTTGATGATATTCCTCTTGTTTTCAAACATTCCATAACTCAATGTTATCTAAACGAAATAATATGAAACACTGCATTAATAGAACTATACTTCATTTTACAGAACTGAAATGTGCTTATATCAAGCTGTCACTGAAGTTGCTCACCTGTTTGTGTACTTCTGATTTGGACACCTGTTGCAGGTTCTCCAAGTGTGAGTGGAACAAGCTGCTTCGGGTCAAAGGGACCCCAAGAACTGACTCGATGATGTAGCCGATGGTACAGTCATCAGGAAGACGGATCTTCTCGGCTGTGTTCATGAAATGGCCACCACTGTCATAAAAAGAGTAAGGTAAGTCAACATAAAGTCTACCATCATCTTAAAACATTGAAAATGCTAGTAGATGGTGCATTAGGATAGTTGAGGGTTTTTTTCACCTTGCCCAAGGGCTCATCTTCAAAGCTAGCCCACGGCTGACACAGAATCCTGCACCTCCCGTAGCAAACCAGAAATTGACAGGTCTCTGCAATGGAGAAACAAAAACATCAGTTTCTATTCTTAAGGCTCCTTTTCATTTTTACATTCACTGTGTGTGTGTATATATGTGTAAAAAATGAGAATATTTTGGACCACCTACCATCTTGTTGTCCCCAAGTCTTTCTGTGGCCTCAATCGGCCTGTCCAGGCTGGGTTTACCAATGTACATGTCCTGAGTGTGAGGGTAGTTGGACAGCAACTTCACCAATGTCTTTGTGTTCACATAGTTGTCATCATCCACATGACAGAACCACCTACACAAGCCAGAGATATCATTAGAACATCTTATATGGTTTGCTTTGACACTAAAACAAGTATTTATAACATAAAAAATAATCATGCAATGCTTACTTTTTTCCAGACTCTATGTACTTGTCATACTCAACAGCCATCTTGCAGGACAGAGCCTGGCGACTGTGTGCAGCAGAGCAGTTGGTGTTGATAGCATGGCTTCCTGTGTGGACAAGAGGACGGATATATTGTCAATGCTCATGTAATTCTCCACTTATGTCTATCACTTGAGAAATGCCCATTATCTAAGAGGTCAGGTGACTCTGCACGTGCCCTAATAACATCTTTCCCCAAGAGCCGTCTCCCTTTAGCTAAGCACAAGTTTTTTTAAGAGGATTAGAGGGGTGAGTCCAAACTATGTGCACATCAAATTTAGAATGTCTGTTTCTTTCTAGCACTGTGACTTCCACTTGAGGAAGCTGCACTCACCGATTTTCTTCTTCAGTTCCTCATCTTCGCCATCCGTGAAGATGTATGTCTGCAAAAACAAGACAAAGCCTGGTTAGCTCTATCAACGGAGTCCCACAAGTTCATCAATGAATCACTGAACTAGAGCAAAGACGAAACAGGAATGTGCGTGTTCCAAACTGGAATCATGTGTCTTGGAGAGCTATTTATTCCAAGCGGACATTGTCTGGGTTTCACGCCATGGAAAACTCAGCAAGTTAAACAAGCCAAACTCTACCCGCCAAAATAAAGGCCCCTTGTTCTTGTTGTCAATCTCTCCATGGCAACTGCTCTGCACCCCAAAGCATCCCAGGCCCAGAACAAAGCGGGGAGCAGACCACCCCACTCAGCCCCAACACTCCACCCCCATTCCATTGCCCCTGACCACCTCCCAAGTCTTTCCATTCCTCATCCCTCTATCCACTTCAGACATGTTAAAATGTCCCAAAAAGGAATGGCCAAATCATCTGGAAGAAAAGAAAGAAGCACCAGGTCCCATTCTCCCAGACATACTCCAACTGATGAGAATACATTCACACCAGTGTGCATTCACTGACGTCTGACCCCTCAGGGTTTTGTTAACATTAAAATAGAAGGGGTGGGATTAGGAGCTCATTGTGGAAGATAAGACAGAGCAGGTGCAAGGCAGCAGCCCCGGCTCAAAGGAGCCACTTTGAAGACGCCGCCACACGCCTCAGACAGACTGATGAAAAGGCAGTGTGCCCCTGGCTATGCAATGCCATTAACCTGTTTGCTTTCCACCTCAGGTAAGACAGCACCTGCCACCCGCCGCCTTATCACAGCCACGTGTCTGAACAGATCAACCTGCCCACACCCAACTGGCCCTGAACATGTACACCTACGCTACAAAATTATCCTCTTATGAGCTGTTTTGTGATCTTTATCTCAAGAGTGAATTTGTATTTGTTTTTTGTTTTGTTTTTTTGCCTTTCAAATGCCAGCACACACACGTGGACTCATTCCTCCTTTCACAGTCAGGTTTTTTTTTTTTTTTGAGTGTTTAAACAGTACCAGATAATGTTTAATTGGTTTGCAGTACAAACTCTGAGACTGAGGCCCAAGGCGATGCTTGTTCAGGGAGGGCTGGCAGTTGGACCAGTAAAGAATCAGGGGCTGGTGCTGTCCGGTAGAGTTCTGCTGAAAGGACAGACTAATCACACAGGCAGCTGCCAAGGCAGAATGGGCACTGACAGAGAGAAACCTGATTAGCTGATTAGTGCATTACAATGTGTGTATGTGTGTGGCCATACACCCCCCAACCATGCTCACACTTTCCCTATGCATAGAGACAATAAGGAGTGGGTAAAGCTGTCACTGGGTAAATCTTAAATATGGTTGCCTGGATTTGCATACAGCTGCAGTGGTTAACTAAAGAGAGGCCTCTCTTGCCATATGGCTTCTCGGTTTCCTTTTTATTGAAGATACTGTGAGCCAAAATGACCCTTCTGTGGTTTCTTTCATAAATGTCAGCTTCCCAGCGTTCTCGGCACACAAGAAAGGATGAGGTTTTTTGTTTTGTTGTTTGGAGTTCTGATGAGCGGGCAGAGATTGGTAAGACGTCCCACCCTGCCAAAGGAAGGTCTGGCATAGGGCAGGGTGAGCATGGAGCCTGGCTGTCTGTCTCCTTCTACCCGGGAAGGAAGTAGAGAGATGAGCCCTGCTCCCTCTACCTGTGCCAATAAGAGACCAGAAACTTGCACAGACTCGTACCACAATAGATCTACACTGTTTTCACTGTTGTCTTCAACCCGGAGAAACTACTGCAACAAACCATAAATCATTATACAGTTAAGTATTTCAGATAGAGATAATGAGGTTAGTCGTGGTATTTTATATGCATTGAGCAAGTGTGCATTCGATCTGAATGGCATTTGGTAGCTATCTGTGTAACTGGACACCAGATACCACAGCAGTGGCACAGACTGTTCTCTCATTGTTGTGAATTTCTCTCACTGGGGAAGCTGCATTGTTCCAGGGGGGGAAATTTTGAGAAACAGTGGAAGCCAGAATTTGCAGCATGAACAGTTAAAAATGGAGCAGATCTGACTGAAAATAATTGCACTATTCAAGAGTCCTGACTCATCAAGTCAAGACAATTACAAAGCATGTTTTTAATGATCAAAAACAAGTGCTCAGAAAGCAACTGAGCTCTAGAGATTTATTCTCTTAGAAAAATACTGATAATTCCAGTGTATTAACAAGGGTGGGGAAGCTTCTAGCTGACCGTGGCTAGCTCTAAACAAAGACAAGGCAGTTTCCCACCAAGAAGAGCCGCAGGCTGCCATGAGTGTCAACAGCAGGCACAGATTGGATCTGCTCTCAGTGTTTACATGTAAACAGCCCGAGACTGTAGGCTGTTCATTACCCCTCGATGCAGCACCTGAAGTAGGTAAGCGGGTTAGAAAGATCCTTCCTACACAAGTTTCTAACCCCTATGAACATGTTCACAGTGTCAGTCATGCATCATCTCACGTGACATTTGTGACAAAGTTCCCATGCCGTGGGTCTAACACTGCCTGGCCCATTGAAACTCTTGTGGCAAGCAGCCAAACAGTACACCGGAGTCCTTGGGATAATCCCTGGCCATTCAGATGACAATAACTGGGATTTAACATACTCAGGTGTTGCACAGATGAATGTAGAAATCATTTGAGAGCGGCTCTCCGTGTGCACATGTTGAGAATACGAGGATTCATATAGCTGGCATTAGAACTATCTTTTGTTCTTGTAGACCCAGCCACCTGGCACTCATTCTCCAGGAACTCCCCCTTGTATTCTGGTCTACGCTGGTCTTTTATGTCTGCGCTGCTCCCCACCAGCTGCTGCTATTAATCCCTGCTGTTAACTCTCTCCTCTGTGGGTTAGCTTCCATCAACTCCTGTACTGAGCAAACTTAGTCTTAGTTTTCAGTCTCCTGTAGTGGTCATATCAGTTTAACTGTATAGTGAAAGACAAATCTGAGCTGACTGAATGAGAGCAGAGGCTTAAGAGGTCTGATTTAAATTTTCACTTTCCACATGCCTCATTTTTCAGAGAAACGCCACAAACATACTGTTCTTAGTACTGAGACCCTGCAAGTATATAAAAGTGTTGCTACAACTGTGACAATAATAAAACCCCTCTTGTCTAAGCTGTGAGGGAAACTGATTGTGATAGACCCCCAAGGCCAATTAAACTGACTTTTGTAAAATGTATGAGCAACTACTCTAGGTGGTGGATAAAATCATTTTGACTGCTCTACACTTGCTTTTTTTTTGTGCTGGCTGCAAAAGAGGTCTGTTTTCTCAGAGCTGTATTTTCATACTGTGAGCCACTCGGCATGCTGCTGAAAAGCCTTCCCTCGCCTATAGATGCTCACCCTTTGTGCCCCCCAGCATCTCCATAACGAAGACTCTCTTTTCCCACCACTTGGGTAGTTTGACCCAGCCCCTGCTCCAGATCCCCGGTTCCCATGGAGAGTGGGAGACAAGGGGCTGGCAAAGCTTTTCTTTCCCCCTTCAGAAAGATGCTTTGTTAGTGCTAAGAAGGGGACAGCTCTGAAGCCACTGCTGCGGTGCATCCTTAGCCCCAGCGTATTCACGGGGACACCCCAAACAATGGAGCAGGAGGGGAGAGAGGGGGAAACGTACAGCCACCCATCGCTCTGTGAGCAATACAGCAACTGCTACAGACAGCACTATGAATCTGAGTTCAATCATGTTTTTTTAATGTGCCAGGCAGATGTAAATGGATTTTTGGTCCCTTAATAACGATGTACAACATTTGTTTTGGTTTCGTAGTCCTGCTTGTAGATACACATTGTTAGAATTAATACTATAGATTGGTTGACAAATAGGTCTGGCCAACTTTTATTTATTTATTTTTTGATTGTTATGCAATAAAATACAACAAACTTACAACCATTAATATTGAAAAAATACAAATAATATTTAAAAATATCTGTAATAATATTGAATACTAAAATATTTAAGCTATATTTAAATGTATCCATTTACGCGAATCAGTTAAACAGGCATAATCTGTATTGGTCCTGAAAACCAGTACTGATCCATCTCAATTTAAAACTGTTGAAGTTAACTACATTATAATTTAACAAAGACAGAAATGTAAAATGTAACTAGATTTAAAAAAAACTCGGATCATGAACTAAATTCATAGCTAAAAGGTGTTTTGAAGCGGAAAGAGTGCACACCATTAATCATTAATATCACGATCAATCTCATTTGTTTCCGGCTGGTAAAATATGTAACCAAAGAGTGCAGCAAGTTATGCAAACAGTTTGTAACCGTGCAAACAAACATACCTGCTGCATGTTTCTGGATACCCATGTGTCCAGCAGTAGATCAAGTCTGGACCGGTGAAACTTCTTAGTGGTCTTCACTGCGATGAAGATGTCATCCGCGCTGATGTCTTCAGCAGGCGGCGCGTCTGTCGTCGCTCCGGACGCCTCGCTGGGCTTTTCCGCATCCCTCCGTCTGCGGGTCAGCTTTGAAAAATAAGCAGAGAATCCTTTCTTTCCATTCTCAGTCTGCGCTCCGTTATCAGCCTCTGATTCCCCCAGACTCTGGAGCGAGCGCAAGTCGGTTTCACTCCCGTTCTGCATCCCGTCCGTCTGAATCCGCTGATGCTGCAACAGAAATAACAGCAGCGCAAGACAGGTGACGGTCGCTCCAGCGAGGGAGAGCAAAGCTTTCCTGTCGTACGTTTTCAACATGTTTATCAAACTCTAAGAAAAGGACGCTCTCTTTGTGATATAAACGGCATTAATCTAAACCTCTATTAAATAGCCTACTCTATAAAAATAAAATAAAAAACTAGCGTGTCATCCGACTGTAACATATTAACGTTGAGTCTCCTCATTGAGACTCGGAGGGGTTTTTATAAACTGCCCACAGCATTGGTCACGCCCAGTGGGCGGGGCATTGATGCCATTGTTGCTGTGGGAACCGCAGAGAGGCTGTCAATGGGAGGACGCGTTAAAGGACAGCAGGCGAGGGACAAAGAGGGGGAGGGGGGAGAGCACAAACAGGCGTAAACATTTTTAAAGTACATGCTCTTATTAAACAAACGATGTATGCAAGTGCTACATCACTGTTTATTGCATGTTTTTCATTATCAAGAGCAAGGCTAAAAAATATAATAATAATAATAATAATTTGTGTAATAATTTCATTCATTCATTCATTCACTGTAACATATAATTATTTTAAGTGGCAACTTAGGATATATTTTTAGTGAAAACACTGCTTGTCAGCCTATTACAAGTGTAACATATAATTTATTCATCTTAACATGATTCTAAGCATATAGGCCTATACAGAATTAATAAGTGGGTTCATATTTCCCACTAAATCCCAAAAAAATATGATTATACTATAATAAATAAAAATAATAAAAGAAAATGGTAAGAACTGAAAAAGTAAGTTTATTGCTGTCTCATAGTAAATTACAGACTTAAAAAGTAAAAGTAACTTCATTGGGCTTTTTTAATCTCTTTACATTGTATTATTTACGACTCTAAGATCTCATTAAAAAGTAACCATGACAATAAGTAAGTCAATGTAAATAAATGAACAGGTATATATATTTTTAACATAACCCCCCCCCCCCCCCAAATAAAAATAAATTATATATATATATATATATATATATATATATATATATATATATATATATATATATATATATATATATATATATGCTAACCAGCCATTTCTCAGTGTTAACATTCAAATCAAGCTCACAATGGTGGCGCGCTCCAGTCAATCCACGGCAGCAGACCTCGTGAGGCCTTCAAACAACTGCACGTTCCTTATACTCGCTTTAAAAAGGCGCCTCTTCTGCAGTGAAGAGCCTGTAGAGCTGGGAGCACGACCCTGACCATGACTTCCAGCTGACAGCTCAGCAACTGCTGATGACAGACTTAAATGCTTTAGATCCTACTTCTAGCCCTCTCAACAGCGTGCTTTAAAAAAAACCAGCACTTAGACACTACATTTAAGATCTCACTTCCAAGACAGGCTGAATAGCTGAGATGTACTTGAGTTTTGATAAAAGAGATAATTAGCACCCAAGAAATGGCCCATTTGCAACATATCACAAAAATTCTAACAAAAAGTTGTGCTCCTTCGGAAATTCTACAGGTCCATGACAAAGCACAAAGCTTCAAACTTTCCAGCGCTGCTAACAGACACACAGCATCTTTTGTTAATCTTTTGAAACACCCGACAAAAAAAATGTGTTAAAACCTGTATAAGAAACCAGGCAGAGGCGTGAACCTCCCCCGGGCTCTGTTCTTTTGTAGGATCAGCACCCTTTTTTAGTCTGGAATGGAGGAACACTCTGGCAGGCCCCTTGTCAGACTCCTTTGACAATCTTTGCAATAAAAAGCAGGACTAAACCACACAAAGCAAAAGTATCCCAGATTCATGCCAGTCAGCACTCCCCCCCACCCCCCTCTGATGGATAACAAAAAAGGGGGGAAAAAAACTTTTCTTCCAACCTCTCTTTCATTCTCAAAAAAAGACTCCCCAGTCTGCCCTCTTTACCACATCCTGGATCCTTCCCTGTCTGAAGACATTATCACTGAATTCCAGTTAAATTAAATCTCCCATCCAAATACAAGCCACTTCCCCACAAGAATGCCCAGCGATCCTGCTAATAAATGCAAAAACCCTGCAACCCCATTCCCGCTGTCCTGCCGTGGCATCTGGAGCGAGATGATGGAGAATCTCAGAAAAGAATGGTTATGATTACTGCTATGCTATTTATAGAGTCACTTTAATGTCTGTAGCACAAAGGCGAGGTACGGCATTTCAGTGAGTATGGTGGGCATCCTTGCCAAATGAGACTTGACATGCCCTGTCTGAACAGCCCCTTTTCCCGCCTGCCAAAACTCAAGCTCTCAAGGCTTGGCGCAACTGTTTGTTTTGGGATTTGAATGTTTGCATAGGGTAAACAAAGCAATTTCAGCATGTTAGCTCTATTTGAGGACAGAGTTGTCTTTTCTGACCGTTCAGTTTAAACAGTTCCCTTGATGCAAACAGACTCACTTTGATCTTAATACCCAACTGCAAACACAGATACTCTGGGTAATGAGAGCAGTCTGTTCGGAGTGGTAAAACACCATCATGTTGATAAAGGCACATCCTTCCTTAATTCGTTCTATATTTATTTTTATTCATCTCTGTCTTTTCCTTTCCCTCCAACCATTGGGCAGATTCTTTGAAGATGGAGGTTAAATTCGCAACAGATGTATAAGAGGATGACGGCTATGTGGTGTCCCACTGTATCCTTTTACAATGGGCATAGATAAGGATATAGTGGGGTGGTTAGTGGTTGTCTGTCAGCCTACAGTCTCCTGTTTATTATTCTGATCCACATAATGGAGCATTTAACTGTATTGCAATTATCTTGAGTTACAGTATGTGTAGTGCATCTTTTTGGGGGGGTTATTTCTTCCTTTTTGGCCAGCTGCAAAACAGAGCTTTAAAATATTGATTACAATACATGAAATATAGTCATCTCTCGCCTCATCTAAAAAAGGCTCTTTGGGAAGCGTCATGGCCATTTGACATATTTAATAGGGATCTGTGAAATGTTCGATTGAATTATGCAATCACCAAGTCCTGACAAGTATGAGTCTGTCCATGGAGCTTTAATGTCTTCTTGTTTCATTCTTTTTTTGTTTTCAGAGTCTGTTTTTTTCTTTCTCTAAAGTTCTTGGATGAAATGGTATTACAGACGGTGATGGTCCTTGATATCATTCCTAAGTTGTAATTGCACAGTGATAATGTGATAATGAGACTATATTTGTCCCATCTGGGTGAAATCTATTTCAGTTAATGGAAAAAGTATCTATGAACTCTAGCCAAATGAAGGGAAAAACGTTTTTTTTTTTTTTTTTTTGTCTTTTTTGGACTATAAATCCTGCAGCGCATGTCCTCTATGGTTGTGTCCTGAGCAGGGAAACATAATGCAGCTTCTGAGGGGCTGCAGAGTCCCCTGGCCCTCACTTCTGGTGTGACCTGTAATCCTATCAATGCTAGCACAGCCATGCTGGGAGAATAAGCAGAGCTATTGGCTTCTTCAACTGCCATTTTTATGTTTTTCTCTCACACAGCCCATTTCAGCTTTGGAATAAATGTTTGTGAACGACAAAGTGCACTCGGATGACTGTAACTTGTGCTTTGTTTCCACCATGTCAAGTAGATTATGGGAAATTTAGCAATGGATTAAATGGCCTTTCTGTAGCAGTGGGGGTCAGATTGCTCCTCTGGCTAGTCCAGGCTTGTCCTCAACTACAAACGCTCAGTGTAGCAACATTACATAACACATGTGGTGCTCTTCTAAGTGGTATTAAATATTTCCCTGACACAAAACACCATTAGTAATTGCAATCACAAGGAAAAGTTTAATTGACTGCTCATTCATCTACATAATTTACTGCATAACTATTAAGGACTGCAGTTTAAGCACTTTTGAGCTGCATTGAAAGCATATGTGAGATTTACATGCAAGAAACAGAAGCAACTAATCTCCCCAACCTAATGTCAGCAGTAACATTTTGTAGCTGATTGAAAAAGAAGTGGGAGGTGTAACGATGGGAAAAGAGCAGCTTGGGTCTCTTTGTATAGTGCTGGAAGAGTGGAACCGGGACAAGGACGCTGCTGTTTGTGGGTGAAGCAGGCTCTGGATCACTCTTTGAAAGAGTTCTCTTCAACCTATACCCTTCCCTTTTGTGGCCTGCCACTACCTTGCTGAGCGGGACAATGAGCCAACCATTGAAAACTGAGACATGTTTCTGTGCTGCCCAGAGCCCATTAAGCTCTAAAACACTACTGTAGGTCTCTTTCTCTCATCAGGCCTCTATTCCATTCTAATAGCTCGCTGCATGCCAATAGGCTAGAAGCACCCATCCCATTCCAGCCACAAATAAGAGTGGGTTTAAATTGTCGGGTTTCCCCACCTTTGGGTTTGCCAGTTGTTATGATTTAACCACACGTCCTGTTGTAATTGGGTTCATTGATCACATTCTTCTCTAATGACTCTTCCATACTGGTCTATATGATGATGCTGTTGTCATAGTGACCACATTTGCATCTCTGTGAGACATATATATTGATTATTCCTTAAATGCTTGGTAATGGCCTGGGGTATCATGTACTGAGATCTTAAACAGTTTCCTTTGTTTTCATTGAAAACCACTGTTGAGGTGAATTACCTTCTCTTCAGCCCATTTTGGGTATTTGAATGCTAAATGGCATTTGGGAATGCTGAGATGACTCCTCTGTCTCTTCTCTCTGATGGCTCTGATGACTCCTCCTCTCTCAATGGGGATATAAGCTTCTGTTGATAGTTAAATGTTAACCTGGACGAATAGCACTCAGGGAAAATGTAGTGTATTTGTGTTGTTCAACAAAGTTAGCCTCAATTAGTGTGTTTAAATGCACTTTGAAATGTAAGATTTCAGTCAGACGGAAAAAGTAATTCTTCCTAAACTTAATGTCACAAACACTTGGAAACACTTGAAAACACTTGGTTGGAATACACTACATGACTTTTAAAACTTGACCAGAGTTTAAACCACTGGTCTTCGTACACTTACTGACTTTGTAAATGGTTACAAAGAAAAAATAACAATCTGGTTTCAATGCTTTTCAAAAGTGCTTAAAACATAATGTCTTGTTTAAAGCCTAAAATGTCTCAAAATTTCTAATATCCTTGATCTTCTCTGACTGGAAGGATTTATAATCTGAAGCAAAAAAAAAAAGTCTGTGCCCATTATCTATGTGATTTTCTGTGAAATATGTCAAGTCTGACTGCCAGTAATCTGTCGACTGGTTCTGACAACTAGTGTGGACTTCTCCAGACAAATCCGATTAACAGACCTAGATCGTGTGACTGTAGCTTGACCTTGTTCAGCATGTATACACTTTTTTAATCTACAATTGGCCTCAGCATTGTGTTCTTGCTCTGAAAGATGTGCAATGTGTGACGTGTATTTAACTGCACACTTATTGTGTTTAGTTACAAACTGTCCACTGTTAGTTGTCTACAGTTTGGTGTGAAAGATCAGCACCAGGTTCGGCATGGGAAGGCGTCACACTAAACCTGTGTGTGGCACGGACGTGTGAAAGTTAAACACCATTTTAGATTGATGATGAAGGCCACACGAATCTTACCTACAACCGTGAAAGTAATTGTCCCAAGTGTCAAAAGCCTCAGCCTCAAACACAAAACCCCTAGACTCTCATTATCTGCAAAAAGCACCAATCTGTTTGTTTTCATGTCTGTTTATCGCCTAATAAGAACCACATGTTGCCCAGTCATGCTATAGTTTCTAAAACTGCAGATCCCAAGAGGAAAACACAGTCTCTGGACGTCTGTTTTATTGCTCAATTCATAAGAACAGTATGACATCTAACAGCTCAGAATAACTGAGACTGGCCTATTGTGTTAATTGGTGTCTGTACTTTCCTTTGATCTGGATCAGCTCATTTACATAACAGTTGACCCCCTCCCAAACCTGTCCTACCCCCCCCCCCTCCTCCACTTCCACTCTCTTCCCATAATTTCCACTTTGACCTTGGCCTGCTATCCTGAGAACCTGCTAATGAGTGACAGCATTACAGCTCTGTGAGACAGAGAAGATCAACTGTATATTAATTGGGGCTGTTGTTTATGAGAGGACATGGGGGGTGGATCTGGAACAGCAGTGAGAACAGCGTCCCGGGACAGTACCAATTAACACAGTTGAAACCAAAAGAGCTGTCCTGCTTGATTTTGTTTGTTTGTTGAGTTTTTTTTTTTTTTTTTTCTCATGTCAGCTGCTTTGGTTTCGGACAGGTTTTGTGATGTATTCGCAGGGGACGCCATCCACCAATGCGGGTCACAAGGGGTAGAATGAAGCCACTGGGAAGCGATACCTTAGGCAAACAGAGAGAGAGAGAGAGCTGTGGAGGGGTAGGATGACAGAGAGAGCTGCTGTGTGAGAATATCACAGGGAACTCTCACAAAGTGCTGAGCAGAAGAGAGTGAGTCTGCTGGGAAAACGCTGAGACTCTCTTTGTATGTGTGTGTGTGATGCTAATCACAGTTCACCCACGGAGGGAGAGGCGTGAGACGTGGGAAAAATAGCACTGACTGATAGGACTGGCTGATGAGCTCACTTGTCCTAAATTTTTCAGTCTCATCGGACTTAGCAAAGCAGTGGATGTTTTCAAAGTTAGATAAAGCATGGTTTGCCAGCTTCCACAGTGATCTCCAATTCAACAGCGCTCTGAAAATAACATTACAGATGTCAGAGGAATTGGTCCACAACTCATCACTCTTGGGGGTAATGCATTATGTAATATAATTTGATTTTAGAAGACTACAGAAGATGATCCGGAGTGCAAAAAAGGATTGTTGGTGCTCCCCTGGCCACTCTTCCAGAACTGTATATATCCAGAGTGAGGAAAATGGCTCAGTAAATCATTCTGGATCCCTGGCATCCAAACCATCTCCTTTTTTAACTTTTACTGTCTGGCTGGCGCTACAAAGAACCGAAAACAAGGACTGCCAGGCAAAAGAATAGTTTCTTCCCCCAGGCAATCTACCCCATGGACAGTTAAATGTTCTCCCCCACTGTTAAATAAAAAGATGTGCAATACCACAGAAGTTTGTTTAACACTACCCTACATTTTATTCCATTGCTTTTAAATTCTATTCCTTATATAACACAACTGTAAATATATTTCTATTCATATGTGTGTCTGTAGCCCCTTTCACACTGCACGTCGGACCCGCAATATTCCTGTAACATTGCCTGGTCGGCTTCTGTGTGAAAGCAACCACGTCCCGGAATTGATTACCGAATCGAACCCGGGTCGGGGACATAGTAACATTGCGGTAATCGATCCGGAACGAGCGCTGTGTGAACAAAAGCCAGATCTAATTCCGTATCGAAGTGATGACGCGCGTTATCGCGCGACTTTTTTACCGGCTGTTTTGAAGGAAGATCAACATTCGCGACGAAAACATATGTGCAAACTGTAATGAAGCAGAGATCAGTTAGTTCCTCACTTTCCGCGCTGACGCAGAGATCGTTTGCTTGCTTCAGTTAAAGTATAATGTGCCAAGCGTTGTCGACTCGTACATTACACGTCACGCGCTGATGTCACGTGTCGTTACGGGATCTTCAAGGGTTGTGTGCACATATACCGGGTCATCACTGGCAGTGCGAAAGTGCCAAATCTAGCGACCAGGGAACAATTACAGGAACACTTTACCCCTGTATTTGCCGGAATGGCAGTGTGAAAGGGGCTTGTGTGTGTGTATTTTCTTCACATATCTTTACTTATTATCTGTGTTGTTGTCGTTGTTGTTGTCTCTGTGTGTTGGACAATCCTGTCACTAAAACATATTTATTGTATGTGCAAACATACTTGGCAATAAAGCTCTTTCTGAATTTGATTTTGATATTACTTTTTCCACATAAAGAGTGAAGTAACTGGTTACCTGCTAAATTCTCATGATAACCTTACCAACAATTTTGCCATTTTACAGTATTTTTGATCATGTTAAATGCAGCCTTGGTGAGCATAAGATGCTTCTTTCAAAAAAAAAATAATAATAATAATACAAAATACTGCTGTTAAATATAAATAAAACTTTAGTTGTACTTACTAGTTGTAACAGACCTAATAACAGGAGTTCATTGCTAAATTAATTGTGTTTGGAATTTGTGTTTTGGTTTGCATAAAGCATGCCACATTATCAAGTTCTCATAGATGGCTGCCAGGTCACCTGACCAGTGCATTTGCATGGACCTCTTTGTTAATATTTTTCTCAGAAAAGTGAGACTCATTTACACAGTCCCAACCTTTTCCAATGTTTGTATTGTTTGGGTTGGAACTGCTGTAGCACATTTGTATTATCTAAAATAAAAATAAAAATCTATTGAAAAGAAATACTATATGCAATATTAAGGCAATCTTTTTTATTTTATCAGATACATAACACAGACCCAGAACATATGAGAAGAATGGGGCCATTCTTCATATTAGAATATTATTACAAAGTCACCTAAGAAGAAATATTTCACACATTGACATGGACAGGATCCTTTTTCATAGTCGTGTTTTGTTTTTATCTAAGCTCTCAGTTTGTGATACATTACATTTATTGGGAGCTCTGTCTCTTTCCCATGCTTTGATTTGCATCTCAGCCCTGTGTTAGTGCTCTCTGCAGGTAAGAAGTACTAGATCTGGTCTCAGGCTCCTCAGTGTCACCATTATGACCTGTAGTGGTAGTCCCCCAGAGCTCATAAAGGTCCTGGGCCTCGCACTGCCCCGATACCTGATCCTGCTTCCCAGTGAACCGAGCCCCTGACTTCCCTTTCCTCAGGGGCTCGGGAAACACCAGAGGCCCCATGGAGTCAATCTGTCTCTGGTACAGTAACTGCAGGCTTTTAAAGCCCAGATTGACCATTTTTCCCCGTCAAGAGAGGCCCAAACATTTGAGTATAATGCCCGGACCCTCACCCCTGCTGCTGTTCCATCACTGTGCGCACAGGAAGAGAAACCATGACAGATGGGACAGTCATTCAAGGTCAGTAATCTAGCCAATCTGTAAAAATACACTTCTTGTATAATCCATTTTGGATTTCACAGTCTTGCCTGCTTTTCTCTTCCACTTTGCAGCCAGTGTCTCAGGTTTCAGTACCTTGTGATGTCTTTGTCCACATTTTGGTGTTTGATTTACTGAAGTTTGACTGTTATGGGTTGAATTCACTGCAGTCACTGCAGTTCTAGCAGCCTCTGTATGATAATCTTCTAGTCTGTCTTGTAAAGTAGATTTCGAAATTGTCAGCGCAAAGAAAACTTTTGTATGGCCTGTGTAAGGATGCAATAGAGTAGGGTGGCTTTTATGTGGTGGTCCATGGGGGGCCAGAGGAATTGCATCCAGATGTGACTGTGAGGTTGTTAAATGACTTCACAGCCATGTGAGGCATATGCTGGGTCCACAAAGGGAACCAGGCCGTAATAACCACTAAAGACAAACTGCAAACTGCCTTAACATGGGTTTTTATTCCTTCACCCGTCTGTCTTAATTCTTACATCACAGGAACTAAATGCAGTGACTCATGTTTAAAGTTTTTTTGGGTAATTTGCTTTGTGAGGCTGTAAATGTATACTGTCAACACTCTTTCAGTCATCAACCATAAGTCGGGTTAAAATTCAGTTCAGGCTTACATAATTTTGTTCATCTTGATCCAGATTCATTCAAAGCTGCACAGTTGAAAACAAAATGATTTCACAAGATTTAAAAAAAAAAAAAGATTTTGTTTTTTGCTTTTCTTTGAACAATATGATCATTTGAAAGAAAAATAAATTGATTATAAATGTCATTCAGATGAAATTATTCAGGCACTGTCAATGAACACTACAATTTAAAAGTTATGGGTCAGAAAGATTTTTATATATATATTTAAAAAACGTCTCTCATGCTTTTAAAGGCTGCATTAATTTTATTTAAAAAATACAGTTAAACAGCAATATTATGAAATAGCTCTTTTCTATTTTAAAATATCTCAAAATGTACCTTATTCCTGTAATAGAAAAGCTGTTCATCATCATTACTCCAGTTTTCAGTGTCACATCATCAAAACATATTATTTGTGTGAAAACTGTGATTTTTGTTTTCTTTTTTCAAAAGTGTAAAATAACAGTTTTTACTTGACATTGTTGCAAAAACAAAGCACATTTTACTGTCACTTTTGTTCAATTCAAATTAATTATTGTTCAATAAAAGTATTAAATTATTTCAAAAGAAAAAACATCTTATATGTACGAGCTATAGGATATAGGAGCTCAAATGAAAGCACAGCTCAGATAATTTGGTCTGGGTTTATATTCAAATATTTATTTGAAGACTGAATAAGCAATTCTGTGTATGAGACATAAAGATCTTTCCTACATCTAATTAAATTCAGATGTGGGATTATTGGGATTCTTATTCTTTCTTCTTTCTTTTTTTCAAAGGAGAAATATCTAAAATGCATTTCCATTTAGTTTCTAAATAACCTTGTACCTGCCAAAAGGAAACAATTTGTATAGAGATCTCACTTGAAATTATTATTTCCTGAATTAATTATACTTCCAGCAGTAGCTTAATGAATACAACAAGTCGGGTCGGGTGCATGGGTAGGGTCAGAAACGCCACACAATACCCACACCACCTGTTAAACACAGATTTAGTCTGTCTGCTATCATTACACACACACACACACACACACGCACAGACCCCCGTCTCCCCGCTCTCTCTAGACGTACTGCTCTACTTGTGTCTCTATAACACTGGCTCATTCCAAGGGTCAGTAGTAAACATGCCAGCCCATGCATCCACCAAACGGGGTCACAGACCTGCTCTCTTCTAGTGGGTGGACACCGCCGGCCGTCCCAGCATTCAGTCTTCTCAATACGACCTGACAGCCTTCAGTAAGCTCCTTGAAAAGGCTTTTAGAGGCAGAGCAGGCATGGTCCGATGCTTTAGTTAAACAGGATGCCTCTTGTTTGTTCTCATTCTTTCCTTAGAAACATTATGGAAATATTTCTGGGGTTCAGTTCAAGTTAAGCTCAACCAACGGCTTTTTTTGGCATAATGTTGATTAAAAATGCATCTACAATTGTATTATCTTTACTATCAAAGGATCTGGGTTACAGTGAGGCAATTCCAGTGGAAGTGAAAGGGGTCGTCCTTAAACACACTTGTTTTGATAGTACATCCACAATTTTTTTTTGTGTGTGTGTGTGTGTGTGTGTAAAGCACATCCATTTTTACAGCTTTGTTGACATGACAACATAATGCCTAAATCCTTAAACAGCCACAATTACAAGAACTTAACAGCTCAAATGACTCAAGTTTAAGCAAAATAATTCATACAATGGCTTTTATAAAATTGCAAGCTTCACAATTCTCCTTTTCAATCCTCCACAAATAAGCCCATATACGTACTTTCATTGTTTGTGCTGCACTAACCTCATATTTTTTATAGTAATCAACATTATTTCTCTTACCGAACCTGGAATGTACAATAGCATTTAAATGTTTTGAAGGAAATCACAAAGGCAGCATTTATTGGAATCAAAATACTATGAATTACAAAAGTAATTTATTCCTGTGATGATAAAGCTGAATTTTCAGCATCATTTCTCCAGACTTCAGTGTCACATGAAACCTTCAGAAATCATTTGAATATGCTGCTTAGCTGCTCAAGAAATATTTATTATTATTACCAATGTTGAAAACAGTTGGGATGCTTCATATTTTTGTAGAAATTGTGATACTTCCCCCCACCCCCCCAGGATTCTTTGATAAATTGAAAGTTCAAAAGAGCAGCATTTATTTGAAATATAAATCTTTTTATTATTTTTATTATTATTTTATTAATGTCTATACTATCAGTTTTGATCATTTTAATGCATCCCTACTTAATAAAGAAAGAAAGAGAGAGAGACTTCTTGACCCCAAACTCTGAACAGTATAATGGGCATAGTCTCATGGTATGATTAGATTTGGGTGGAGTTAGGTGGAAATCTAACTGAGCCAGAGGAGGCTGGTCAGCTCTTAGTGTATGTGAGTTTGCCAAACTCATACAGTGAGCGTGGGAACAGACTGCATTTCCACAGGTTACAGGGATCCTGATTTCCCACGGGACAAATCACAGAGGAACAGGTTAACTCACCACATTTGGACCCATTTAAGCAACTGCTGTAAGCATATGGGACTATTAAATAAAGGAACTGAGCGGCTCAAATGAGCTGTAAAAAGTGTTGTGATATGGCATAGACAAACTCCTTTGAGTCTGACCATTTTGCTCATTTAGGCAAAATGGATCCTTTAATTTATTTTTCCCCCATGGCAGATGTGTACTTCTCATAATGTTTTGTTCATAGTGCTTTTCTTGTTTTTCCTCTGTTTCAGCTTGCTAAATATGCACCTGTAGGTCAGCTGGTGTGCTTTTACTGTTGAGTTCAGCCATAAAAACTTACTTTATTATTTTGCCACAACTTTTTTTGTGGTAAGATATCAGGAGTGTAATTCTGGCCACATCTAGAGCATCTGATGGGGGGAGGAACCAGCATATTTGGGCACCCACCAGCATCTGTTGTGTTTTGGATGCCAGTCTCATTCCAAACCCTAGTCATCCAGTTTCTTCACAAAGATGGTTGACTGTTCACCAGTTAAGCTTTTCTGTGCTGTTCCACTATTACCAGACCAGGTGTTTTTCATAATACTGGCGTTTTCTCCAGGGTAAACACACTACAAAGTAATTTGAGCTCATTATAAAACTCTACGGTAAGGATAAATGCAAACCTGTTAAGGCTCCAGTTAGTCTAATTTGCATCTGTGGATAGAGAGTTTCTACAAAGAATGAAGGTCTGTGACTGATAACTGTGTCATCTGATCTGTCCATGTTTCATTTTGTGGTCACTTTGATTTTTTAGAATGCTTGTGGCAGAGTAAACATTCTTCAATCCCATGATGCTTCCAGAAAGACGCCTCTTGTCCCTGAGTAAACCATGTTTACAGCCACTAAGTGTGAGTCTTCATTAAAACCATCATTCAAATTTAAACAGCATTTTAAATGCAATCATCATCATCATAATGACAATAAACATTTTGCATCTTTAAAAAATGTAGGTATTTTAGGTAACAATCATTTATTAATAGAATAATAATAACTATAACAATAAAACATTTGTATATTTGTATATTTGTAAATGAAGTTATTTCAATTATTTTCAATTGTTATTACAATTTTTTAGGCAAACAATAATTTACATAAACAAATTAAATAATAATCACTTTATAGTGAGATTCTATACTATTCCTTAATGACGATAATAACAATGAAAAATACATACATTTTTAAAGCTATAGGCTACATGTTAATTCCTGCATATACTAGTACATTTTTTACATTATTTTAATTAGTACATTAATAAATGCTGCAAAAATGAAAAATATGAAAATGTTTATTTTAAATATTTTATACATTATATAACTATACAGTGTTTATTTATGCTAATGTGTATTTATATAACTATTGTAAAGTGTTACAGAATAATAATAATAATCATAATAATAAAAATAATAATACATTTAAATATGGCTCAACTTTAGTAAATAAATAAATAAATACATGCATACATGCATGCATACATAAATAAATAAACATTTTGTTCTTTTCTTTATTCCTTTTTGCTATCTTTTAGGGCACTAATGAGCTAGGATTGCCTAAAAACTGCCTCTGTTTGCAGTTTTGGTCTGTTTGCTGTGCAAATACAGGGGACTCCTGAAGAGTGTGGTTAGGCTGAAAGAAGCTGATGCCAAACACATGTCCTTTTAGCCACAAGAACGAGTTTGAAGCTTGTACAAGTACCACCTGTTATCCTCAACATACAGCCTCATTCCACACAGTCTTTGTGCTTTTGGAACCACTTGATCTGAGGTATGAGACTTATCAAACACCTCCTGTCTTTTCCATATTAACATAGGTAACCTCATGTCCCAGTCTTCATGTAACCAACTAGCATATTAGACCCCTTTATTAGTAACCTCTGATTGCATTCAGTCTGGTTGGCAGCAGCCATAGACAAGGCCACACTGGCTCCACGTCTCTTTCCCACAACCCCCAAGCACCTCTGAAGAAGTCACCCATGCCTAAATGTGGCTCCTTAATCAAAGGCTGAATGTAGATGTTGTCCTGGAGGTTGGCTGTGGTGATTGCAGCATTAGCGAAGCACATGCTCGCCTTTCAGCGCCCAACAATGAGGCCCATTGTGTTGCTCCAGATCTGTCCGTTCTGATTTAGGATGGAGCTCCAACAGAGACAATACAGCGGAGATGACATGAGTGCTGAAGAGACAACATGCCCTAATGAGCGAACCAGAAGAGAGGATGTGTTTGTGTCACATTTAAGCGATAAAGTCCAAGAGGCCATGCTATGTTATAAAAATAATCAATTGAACCCATAACCTTGGAGTTTCTGGTGCAATAATGTACTGTTAAAACTACAGGAATGACTGTATAATAGTTTATTTTATCTGCTGTCAAATGTGTTGATAAGTGTGTTTAATGTTAAACAATCAAATGTGGCTATTTTGAATGAGAACTTTAACTTGTTTAGCAGTTTTGACATGCAGTGTTAGTTCTGCAGTGATATTAAGGATTGCTATTACGTTCCTCTAGGCCTTTGTTCTTTTAAACTGTATGATCTCTACACATCCCTCTCTCTCTTTAGTGTTAATATATATGAAAATATGATTTCCAGGTTTTAAATCTTAGGTTCATCTGAGGAGGTTTGGATCCTTTAATTAAACCATGAACCCCGAAGGGAAGTTGAAATAAAGTATAAATCGACAATGTTTTCAAATGTTTCAGTAATCACAAAGGTTAATTATAAGAGTGTGTTTTCATTATACAGTGAACCATTTTGAAAACTACTTTTTTGTTTAGGATAAATAGACGTTTCGATAACTACTAGTGGCGCCACAAGGAAATTTGGATAGCGTGAGATGAACTTAAACAGATTGTGCCTAGATTTCTTTTTTTTAAAGGAGCAGACCCCTCTGAAAGTCATTGCAGAGTTTACACGTTAGAGTCTGGCTCTGTTCATGTGCTGTATATGAGATATGACAAATGAGGCATGTTGCACTGCATTGAAACTCGGATCACCAATGAAAAACACATTTGTCACAGCAAAAACTTTCCATGTAGAGTGTTTTTTTTTTCCTTTATGCTAAGACTGATTGTTTTTTAAATGAACATGACTCCAGTATGGCGTTAGCTGACTTTACTGACTTTGAGAAAACATGATTCACTTATCACCATTTGTTATCCTACTCTGTTTTCCTCATGCTGTCAAAAAGTGGTTAGTATAATCATGTCAGATGGAGTCCAGTTGTACTTGCTCGGATCTGTGGTCTAATAAATGCTAACCACTTACTGGCCTCACATTTCAATTCATCTTAATTGCTGAATCAGGAAGCAAAACAGGCCTCATGTACTGCTCTGAGTAGCAGATTAGCAAATGTACGGATGTAGACGTCTGAAAACATTACCATTCAAAAACTTATATTCCAGAAGGACAGTAAAGACAATTTTAATGTTACAAAAGATTTCTGTTTCAATTAAATGCTGTACTTTAGAACTTTCAATTCATCAAAAAAAAACAACAAAAAAAAAACAACCAAAATAAAAAGCTTTGTCATCACAGGAATACATTTCTAAACTGTAATACTATTTCACAATATTAGTGATTTTACTTTTTTTTTTTTTTTTTTTTGATCAAAGGAGACTTAAAAAGTCTCATCTTATTAACTCCGAACATTATTCTCTCAAATATTCCATGGCCTCCTGAAAACCATCACATTTGACTACCTGGATTTCAATTTATTTCTTCAGTCTGTTGCATCATCTCAATCATACATAGGTTATTACTGACAGAGATGTTGTGTTCTTTTAATGTTTCCAGGTGCAAATAAAAAAAAAAAAATTCAAATATTGTTGACCTCAAACTTATTGTCTATAATGTGATATACAACTATCTGTATCTTTATAGATATATTTACTTCACAAGGGAAATATATGCTTTTTTCTTCAATGGTATTTAGGATGCATCTCCACCAGACAATTCAGTTTATTCATAGTAACAGCTAACCGTATGCCGAGGTGCTAGCAGTCTTAATCATTGTATTTAAAATCTGGGTGTCATCCTGAAAATGAATGTTCTTTGGGAGAGAAACATCCTGACCCACCCGCAACCACAGAAAAGATTATTTTTTTACGCGGTCCCGTCACTTTCTCTCACGCCAAGTGAGATTATGAGGATGCAACTAAAAACAAGACTGAAGAAAAAGTACAGTTATGTTTTGACTTTGAAATAAACAGAATGTAAGACCTTGCAAAGTGTCTGATGTAAATCAGATGTACGATAAGGACTATTTCAAGAGTTTCATAATTTCAGTCTGTCCAGTTTTTCCACTTTCTCCAGTTAGAATAACTTCATGACGTTCGGCATGGTCTTGATCCTGTATCCGTGATTCAAGCTGGCACTTTCAGAAATTCAGCCTCTGATTCCCAACTGTCTTACATCGTCATTCCTAAGCAAATTAGAACTGTCCTCCTAGGTCTTGTTTGTGTTATGTTTAAATAAACTCTCTCTGTGAGCCAAAACTGCCTAGATACATTTCAGATTACATTGCATGTGGACAAAATCAAGCTGTTTATACCATGGCCGTGGTTTAGCAGTTTTTATTGTGGCTGTTTACAGTGTGTCATGGCAGACATGTTAAAGCAGAGGATCTGTGCTGTAAGAAGGCGTACAAAGCCTCAGGCCGGCACACAAGCTCTTTTCTTTCTCTCTGTATGTGATTAGGCTCAGTATCAGGCTGGTTAAGAGAACTCTTTCTTCTTGGAGAGAAAGCGGCTTTTAGGGGCTTTATGCAGAAGTGCACTAGAGTGGTGCTTCTCCTTTCTCTCTTTCGACTAGGAAGCTATTTTGATTTAAATGAAGGCTATCAATCAGGGGGTGGGAAGGGTCTTTCAGGTCTAAAGAAAGGAGATGCTGTCAACAGACCTGTTTGTGAGCTGTACGGACATGCACGCAGCAGATGTGTTAAAGAAAGCACAGCCTGTCACTACAAACTCTGAATTAGCCCTCTTCCTTTTTTTTTTTTTCAGAGCAGCTTTATGCTAATTTCCAAGCAGACGGTTAGAGAACTTGGGTTCTCCTGGCTGGCTTTTGGGCCTGTGTCATGACAAAATTTAACTATGGTGACTAACTTTTCCCTCTTTGCTTTTACAGCAAACTGGCACCAAGAGCATGATGTGCCAGAAAAGTCTGAAGGGGAATAGATGCCTCACATATTCAAAGTTCCTCAAAGCTGCCTCTTCAGACATGTGGTTTTACCATAACCTCAGCTGAAGAAATGAGTTCCCCTTCAAGTAATTTTGCACGGTCTATTAAAACAGTTATTAGATCCATATTTGCACCAGGGTCACTTTGTAGTCAAATCGGGGACTGTACCACTGGACTAAAATATCTTATGCTTTTTTTGTATATGTATAACTACAAAGCTGTTTTGGTTTTGCTTCTAGCCAGCCATGGACAAGCATTTTATTCTCAGTGCATGAATGGAAAGCACCAGTGGCTCTCTGCCATTGTTGTGACCAATCACTCTTCCTTTGCCCACCACCATAGGCAGCACCTACAAATTCGGAAGAGTCTCTGCTTTTTCTATGACAGTGTGTCCTAGGATAAGATCTATTGCTCATCTCCCAGTGTGGTGCTCGGAGTGACAGAAAAAGAGTGAAAAGGATGACTGATAGTATATGCATCAAGCCCAGGGGTAAACAAAAGAGGCTTGGCTTGGAGGGCCCGAGGCGAGCCATCTGCCAGAGTCAGTGAGAGCTGCTATTGTCCATGCTGGAGGAATGTTCAGACAGATTGAAGAGGGTTTACATGGGTCATTCCTACAGGGACGTCAGCATGAGCAACAGGGGTCAGACTTTTTCCATGCAGCAGATGCGGCCTGCGTTTTCATCAACACGTACCAAGTACATGTATGCTTTAATGACCCGCAAAACCTAGGAAAATATAAAAATAAATGTTCTTTGGTGGTATCTTTGGTTCCATGAAGAGCCTTTAACATCCATGGAAACTTTCCATTGAACAAAAGTTTCTTTGTAGTGGAAAAAGGAAATTATTGAAATATTCTTCACATTAAGAAAAAATGTTTTAACCAAAATGGAATCACTGTTCTATGGCATCATTGTGAAAAAGGCCACCAATGTCTTAGATCCAAGCAGCTTAAAATGTAATCCTCTTACACTCATCATTCATTTCAGAGATTTTTCTTTTGAATGATTTGCTCAGTACTTTGGGGTTTAGTTTGAATGTCCTGAAAACGAGAGCACAAACTGAATGCTGTGTAATGCGGTCGACTGGGCTGTTGTCCATTACTGGCAGTGTTTGTGATGTTCAAATAAATGAGAAACCATCTGAACAAGCCACTGAAACCTAGTTTTGAATTATTACTTGATGAATTTGACATGAGCAGTGGAAAATTCTCCTCAGATGGAGGAACAAACCCAAGCTGCTGGGTCGGATGGAGTCATATATATATATGAAAATTTAAGTTACTCCAAATAACAGATTTGTGGGCCTGGAACCAATTCAATATAAAAAAATGTTTTGTTGTTTTTAGCTCAAATCCACAGTTGTCATAGCATATGCTATATGTAACTTAATTTGCATGCATATTTAATTCACAAGTAAGATGCCACTGGCATTAGTGCAGTCATTGCTAATAGAGATAATGTAGGGTTTGCCTTCATGTGGTCTGCTCTTCAGCACAATGGTAACTTCAATAACTTCAACATAATATAAACTCTTTTAAATGTCAAACATAACAGCCTTAAAGGAATGCGCTACCGTTTTTCCATATTCCACTATGTTCTTCCCTTAACTTAGTCAAGTTGATATGTACCTCTTCCGTCTCAGTGCATGCACTCAATCGCTGTAGCATGCGGTGCCACTATGCTAGCGTTTAGCTTAGCACCATTCATTCCTTAGGATCCAAACAGGGATGAATTTAGAAGCTAGCAAACACTTCCATGTGCTCCTAATCACAAACACTTCCGGTACTCATGTAACTGTCTTTAAATAGGGAAAACATGGAAGTGTTTGATAGCTTCTAAATTCATCCTTGTTTGAATCCTAAGGAATGAATGGTACTAAGCTAAACACTAGCATAGTTTCACCACACTACAGCGATTGAGTGCATGCACTGATACGGGAGAGGTCCGTATCAACTCGTCTAAGTTGAGGGAAGAACATAGTGAAAAATGGAAAAACGGTGGCGTTTCCCTTTAAACGGTGGTGTTTTCCTTTAAACACTAACATGCCTCTCCCTTCACTAAAAAACTCATAAAAGAACCCTTAATTATGCAAAGAATGCTGGGAACTAGAAATCCACTACCCAATTTCCAAAGTTAACAAGAATAATTTTAATAAAGAAATTCAGTTATTGCAGAGATCTGAGTTTAAATTACGCAAAATATTAAGTTAATGTAATGAGCAACATTGTTATGTAATGAGCATTATTATTATATATATTAAAATATAAACAATTTTAACTTACATCTATACATTCATTTAAATTGTGGTAACATGATCACCCTGAATCATTTTTTAAAGTGTATGAATACTTGAGGGACGACCTCTGACCCTCTTAGCAGGTGCGAGTGACCATGCTTTCATGGGAGCGGCGCACAGAGCATGTGGGGAGGGGACTTGAGAGGGACAGATGTTGTATGGGGAATGCCCCAGGGGGAAGTGTGGCGCTAGAGGAACAATCGTACAATAGAGAAAGACTCTCACAAAACCACACCGCACAAACAGGCCTGACCCCATGGAGACTGGTTACCGTGACAGCGACAGTGAATGCTTATGGAGCTGAATGCTATTGGTCCTTCCAACTCTACATACTTTCATATACTTTAGTCAAAACTAAAGTCCTTCAGGCTGTCAAAACTTAAATGTATGAGGTGTTCATTGTTTTATGTTTCATGCTGATGAACACTTATGATGTTCAAGTCAGATGATGCCAAGATTGCATTTAAATATTTTCCGTTGCTTAATAATAATAATAATAATAACAATAATTATATATATATATATATATATATATATTTTTTTTTTTTGCAATTACTTTTAATGCCTTTAATGCCTTAACTAATTTTTCTTAGTTCTCAGCTTTGTGTGTGTGTGTGTGTGTGTGTGTGTGTGTGTGTGTGTGTGTGTGTGTGTGTCTTTCCCTCAACGTTAACAGACAATTAACACAGGTACGTAGTAATGTTCAATTAATATTTAAATCATAAATAAAGTCTCCACTTGCTTTTTTTCCGTCTTGTCTTTTAAAAAGTATATCTACTATTTCATAGTGCCTGACTCTGTTGGCTGAAGTGTCTAAATACTATTCCTATACCATGCTTTTTTTTAACACATTCCAAGGTACTTAATACATGTTTAATCATCAATGCATTTTAAAAGGGAATTTGTGCAACTATTGCTGATAAAAGTCAATTGCTTAGTAATCTGTCCACTAATTTGGTCTAAACATCAAAACAGCTCATTTCCATGTGTCCTGTTTAACATATTTAGGAGCTGAAGAGCTGTGGTGGGTTTATGGCACTTGTGGGAGACAGCAGGGCAGTCTGGGAGGAGACGGGACTCCGCTGGAGAACTCATGAAGTCACTGGCACTGCTTTACACAAGGAACTGTGGAATTCACTGGTCACAGACAATCCCATCACTGGACTGCAGCAACTCCAAAACCACGGGGAGCTGCAGACACAAGATGCAGATAAAAGCTGCTTGTTCTTAGGACTTTTAAGTGCTTGCCAGAAATTTCCTTAGTTGTAG
The DNA here is from genome assembly GCF_003368295.1 of Carassius auratus. Classification (NCBI taxonomy): domain Eukaryota; kingdom Metazoa; phylum Chordata; class Actinopteri; order Cypriniformes; family Cyprinidae; genus Carassius; species Carassius auratus. The sequence goes on along the minus strand of NC_039245.1, from coordinate 20,372,461 downwards.
CTTATTAGTGTCAATCAATAATTTAAGATCCACAAAGACACAACCAAGAAAATTAGAGTGTGTTCAGCCACAGCTTGAGTTTGTACAGAAGACTGAACTCTGACTGAATCTGACTTGATTAAAACCATCAGATTTCCCACAGGAACATGCAAATTCCATAACTCATTGCCAAATAGGTCATAATTCAGAAGCAACAAACAAACGCGAAAGACCAAATTTAACATTCAAAGCACGTTTTGGCAGAAAGCATTGAGTCAAATCACAGAAGTGAGCTATTTGGACAAGTCCAGGGTGTTTTATTATAAGGCTTGAAACAACATTGCAGAAGGGAAAATAGGGTGAGGGATGAATTTAATTAGTCTGTTAATCATTACAGAAATAGTAATGTACAGGGAGATGGAGAAATGCAGTGCAGAAGTTTTAAAATACAGTGCTGCTGAACTGGAACAAAGCCAAAGTGTTCAAGTGCTTTACAAAATCAATACGAAATGTGTTGTGCCAGGGGAAACTTACACTTGATGGAAAATGCATTGCTTAAAGTGACAAAACAGTTGTTGGTTCCCATTGACTTCCATAGTATGCACATCATTTGTACGCAGCCAGGGTTGGATCAACTTACAGAATTGTAATTTTTAAGTAAACTATCCCTTCAAGTGTGTATTTCTTGGTTCAGTGCACTATGACAATGCAGGCAACATCTTTAGTTATAGCTAAATGTGATGGCTTAATTTTCTTGATAGCTTTTAATATTTTTGGCAGATGATAGATGTCCTTTCTCTGGGACTAGTGTAGAAAACACAAACAATTCCATCACAAAAAAAAAAAAAAACAGGCTGCATTTTTTGTTATTTGCGTGACTTTGCTCAACAAATGCTTTGTTTAAAAACATTGTTTAATATGCAAAGTCATAGATTGAGGCACTGCTTACCGATTTTCATGGTGGTATGAGAGGTCTTAGTGGATTTGCTCTCTTCTGGAGCAAATAAGCTGCTTGCCCGACGCAAACCGTGGCCTTCAAGAGAAAAAGACAATAAATGTTCACAATTTTATTCACAAAGTAGGGCTGCAGCATTTTTCAAATGTTATCCGATGGACGTTGATGTTCTTGAAAATGTGAGTCAGTCAGAGGTCGTATGGCCTCTTTTATATGCTGGAAGTGGCAGCTGTAGCCAGTAGGTCTGTTATCTGACACGCTTCAGGCCTCTTTTATGAACTTCACCCTTCTTTATTGGGGAGTGTGCTCGCATATGCTGTTTTTTTTTTTCACATCTAAATCACCCAGACTGAAACTTGCATGTCATGATTTAAAATGTATTTTTCATTACACATTTGTTATGAGGAAGCTGCTGTTAAGTACATTTCAATTATTTTTAAAATGTATTTTATAAGAAGTGTAAGTTGTCATGTTACAGTTAAAATTTTAGTATGTTAGTCAGCACATCAAAATAGGCTACTTCTTTATTCAACCCTGTTCACCAGATTTTTCATTATAAATCAAGATAAACACAGAGACCTTATCATAGGGTGAGGGTGGTGAGGAGTTTTTTTCCTTCTAGCCAGCCAGAGATTGAGTATTAGGGCAAAGTCTTCCTCTTCTTATTCTTCATTGGGGTAAAATGGAAAAAAACATTCATTTCCGTTCAGGTTGGGTTTCTACAGGGAGCTCTGTGCTTTAATATCAACCTAACCAGCCACTGCTCCTCTGACCCAAGTAATGTAAATGTTTTTAAATTTCCAGGAAGACCCCCGATCACCAAAACACCCTGCTGTCTTCCTGGATTCCACCCTTGTTCTGATCATTAGGGGTCTCAGATGTCAAAGAAACATTCCTCATGTACTTCCTACCGTGCAACAATCATAATATCAGTCAACCTCTGCTGAGACAGAAGCTCGCAGAGATCTTAGATGGCTGTCATGCTTTATAGTGTGAGCAGTTGTTTTTGTACACCTAAGCTCTTCATCATCTACAATGGAGATTCCCACCATTGTCCACAGTTTGGCTGTTTTGGGAGTTATTTATCACAACCCTAATGTCTCTTGGACTGCTTACATGGAGGCTCAAACATATCTGCTTGAACCATAAATCCTGTTTGGCAATGTGTTAAAGGCCTTGAGACAGAGAGCTGGATGTTGTTATTATCACATGCACACCATGCTAACTTATAAGCGAGGATAAAATAACACTTAACATGTTTTATTGAAGAGTTATAAAGGCTTTCATCTCATTTCAGTATTTTACCCAAAAGTAGTGATGTTACTAACTCAACTACAGTGTGACAAGTTTAACTGTTTTCAAAACAGTACAGTTTTTCTAGTAACTAGCTGTTTTTGCTAACACTTGGTGGGTGATCTGATTTGTGATAGATTTTTTTTTTTTTAATCAGTTTAACTCATTAGTTTTACACAATTAACATTTGTAATATGTGTTCTGTTAGGTGGGATTAATCGTGATTACCGTAATTTCAGAATTTTTTTTATTTAATTAGTTTATTTTTTTAGTTGAACTAAATCACCGACCCTGCCTTTAATGATTTATCCTCTCACCCTGTTTGAGGCGCTAAATCTTTGTGTCAGATACTGTTTTATTTTAAGTATATAATTATTATAAGTATAATCAAATAGTTACAAATAAATATATATTATGCCTTTTGGATATCTTTAATATCAGCCTTTTTTTTGTTAATTGTAGGGTGAGACACTTCCTTATTTTGTACTTTGTTTTGAACATTACGCTGCAAATGAAGACAAAAACTTAACTAGTCAGCATTTATAATGCCTTAAAGTCAACATGAAATCTAAATTTGCCCTATTTGCTTTATTAATGCACATTCCTGATATTTTTGGGGAATATGTTGCATGTTACGGTGCATGTTATTCTAAAGAAAAGGAGTTGTTAGTCTTTGCAATCTTTACATGATGCAATTAATTCCCCATTGATAAAATCAAGTCACTCCCTACATTTTTTTTCTATTCCACTTGGAAAAACATCACATTGCAGAAGTAAAATGTTTTGTGAATGTAGATTCACATATATCTGCAATTTTTTGCAATTGTTCACCATCAGAGAAAACAATAAAAGGCATTTATGGTTAAGATAAAGACTGATATTTGACTTTTGTTCTCCTTATTATCTGACTTGTTTTGCTAGCTGATGTTATGTGTGGGAACATGGTGTTAGATTATTAGTGCACACTTTGATCCGATAAAGTCTTACTGTTTGTCTCTCTCAGAGGAGCGCACAAACAGGGCGAGCACTGTGAGTGAAGCTGACCACCCTCCTCCACTCTTCCTCTTCCTTCTCCATGGGTGGGACTCCCTCAGGCCCGCAGAGCCCAACACACCATCTCTCACACTGAAAATTAGCATTGTTCCTCCACGAACCGTGAACTCTGACTTTTTTGGGTAGGGCCCACACGGCGCGTAGCATGAAATTGAGGCGGATGATTGTATCGGCCGCGAATACTGAGGGAAAACTTGTCAGTTTGTTTCAGTTGGGCTCATGCCATATCAGATATGAAGCTGCCTCTTTGGACAGGAAATGAAAAATAACCCCTCGAAATACTTAAAAGCACTGATTAATAAAGGGAAAATTGCCAATGCGAGTAACCTCCATTAAAAAAAGCATATTTGAGCTCCAACATATTCAGCAATCATAGCAATCTAAATAAAGCAAAGCATTTTAAGATAAACAAATCACCGTTACTGTTGGTGGTTTTCTATCACTTTAAGTGCACTTTTTACTGAAACACCCATGCCAAGGCAAGTGTTTAGATAGTCTGCTAAGTGCAACTGAAAAGCTCATAATGGCGCATATAACCTCTATTCATCCTTGCAATTATGCCTTCCCATCAGATGTATTTGTCTGAAGAGCCAGTTCAGTCATACGAACTGAGAATCAATGCTAGGAATGTAACGTTCCCTCAGCAGGAAATGTGTTTGCATCAGTGCACATAGTGGGAAATTGACACGGGGCTGCTGAAGGGATCTGTGTTATGTTGCTGCTGGCTCTGCAGCGAGGCCAATAGCGTCGGTGGGCTTCCCGAGGCACACCATGAGTCAGTTTTTCCTCTCAATAGCCACTAAGCAAACAGATCAGCGCTGCTGGACACAGATATGCAGAGAGCACAGGAAGCGCTGTTGTGGAATCCAGGGGATTTTTGTGTTTGCATTAGTATGGCTCATTAAAGTCTCGCTGTGCTTGTGTCTAATAATGCTAGTGAAGGGTGACTTAAAGCTTGAGCAGATTTGAAATCTTATACATTGGTCTGACAGTCTGCACATTGTAGTTGCCTATCTTGTGTCAGTTTGCAGCAGATGCTGTAATCTGGCATAAAGCATAATTTCTCTGCTCCAACCCATACACCTGAATCAGCTCAGATGAATGCCAAAATAGCACTTATTGTACAAATATATATTGGGTTAGTGAAGAAAGTTGTACAGGTTTGATGTGACATGAGGGCCATTGATAAATGATGACAGAATTTCATTTGAAAGTTGATGTCTAACCTGAAAAATAAATTAATTAATTTAATGAGTTCTTACTTTTTAATGAAAATTAAGTAAGATAAAGAAAATTTTGGGCTTGTTATCAGTGGTAGAGGGTTTGTCGACATGACTGAAAGTGTTTCATTACACATAAGACTATAAAGTTCATGTTTTTTTGCAGTGGTTTTATATATATATATATATATATATATATATATATATATATATATATATATATATATATATATATATATATATATATATGTATATATATATATATATATATATATATATGTATATATATATATATATATATATATATATATATATATGTATATATATATATATATATATATATGTATATATATATATATATATATATATATATATATATATATATATATATATATGTGTATATATATATATATATATATATATATATACATATATATATATATATATACATATATATATATATATATATATATATATATATATATATATATATATATATATATATATATATATATATATATATATATATATATATATATATATATATAATGTGACAAATCTAAAAGATGACAGTAAAGAAATATGTAATATTACAAATTAATTGATTTTAAAATCTATCAAATAAAATTATAAACTTAAAAAAAAAAAGGATTTCTATAAAAATATTAAGCAGCACAAAATTGATACATAACAATTTTTGACATTGATACCGAAAATTCAGCTTTGCCATGACATTAAATTCCATTTCAAAATATATATTAAACTACAGTTTTTACTGTATATTCGATCAAATAAATGCAGCCTTGGTGAGCATGAGATACTTCTTTCAAAAAATTTAATACATTTATGGACCTCCAAATATTTAAATTGTAGTGTGCACCTTTCTGAATTTTTTTTTTTTTACTCCAAAGCCAGCAGAGACAGCACCTGGTTAGTGAATAAGATGGTAGCTCTTTAGTAAATTCAACCTTAGTTACTTAGGATAAAAGCATCTGTTAAATGGCTACTTACGAGAAATACTCATTAGGAGAATGTTCATCCTCTCTTTATCTGTACTGATTATTCTCAGATGGTTGCTGTTAAAATCCTAAGATTATAGCTCTCCTTAGAAAGTGGTGTAAATCTTCACTAATTGTCATTGTGACAGCTTTAGGGAGAGTGTGTGAACAGAACTGCTCTGGCTCATGGACTGAAGGCATGTGTGACCCCCTCCGGGCCTGGGTGAGATAAGAGACTCTGACTTAGACCCACTTCCTGTCCCAAAGCTCTAATTCAACCGTTTTATTGTCAGTCTATGAATCAATCCTCCAACCTTTTCTTCTTTCCCTTTCCTGTCTGCTTGTGCATGGCTGAGCTTTCACTATAAGACTTCAGTTTTTTGCTCAGTTTACTCAGTCTAGCTTAAAACATACTATATTGGCAGTATAGTATAAAAATATATATATATTGGTTAATAATAATGATTAAATTAGTCACATTTAATCATATACTGATGCTTTTTTTAATAATTTTTTTTTAACTGACACTTTTAACACACCAGATGTCAATATCTTGAATTTTGTTAGCTGAAAATGTTAATTAGCATCTGATTTTACTGTTGTTTAACATTTGAATATAGAGGTTTTCAGGCCGATCAACCATGTTCACGCTAGTCACATTTGTTAGCAATTTCATGCAATGATTAATGAAATGTCAATTCTCATTGACAAAAGGTACAAAACTGGGGCGATACTCTTTCAAAAGTTACTAAAACATTTTTACTTGTATGTACATTTAAGAGACTTATATGTACCATTTGGGGTAAATAAGGTACAAAAATGAGCCATTTAGAGTTTTACTTTTTCTCTAAGAGTTTAGTTCTGTGTCCAAATTCCATTTTTACTGAAATAGATGTCTCTGGATATAAAATTTCAGCTGGAGGGTTTGTTTTGACATTTATTCATTCGGCAGACATGTTTATAAAAATGATATATGAGTTTTGAATGTTTCGAGGTTCAGTCTAAGACGGACATAAGTATAGATGGCATTTCTACTTGCCCAGCAGCCCTTGAGTACTGTTTGAGTTCGTGTGCTTGTAGATGTTATCCTCTAAGAAGTAACAAGAAGAGATGTTTGTTTTGACATCAGAAAAGAGCAAGACTTTGTTTGCTCTCCCCAGCAACTTTGCCATGAGTTTGTTTTTCGTCCACACAGTGTGTGGAGGGCGGTAGAGAAATATCCTGCTGTCAGAAGCAGCCTGGTTTGGCACGGAGGCACAAGCGATCTCACCTCAGCGCAGAGGCCTTACTGTTAGCAGCAGAGACGGGCTGATGTCAGGGGTCAGAGAATGGCATTGAGCTCTGATTACAGACCATCATCTGCTGACATGACACATTTGAGAAATACCATCAAAACTGTCAGACAATAGGCCAGTTTAAGAACCACAATATCACAGTCCTCATTTTATTGTCAGAAGAATTTTCATACTCTGTGTGAATAGATCCATAGGGAGGCATTGTTTTGATTCAAAGTCTTGTTGGCGGCGAATATTCACTGAGTAGGCCTTTATTTAGCCAAGCATATTAAGAGCTGACCGAGCTAGTTACATATTAGCCTCTGTTTATTTTATTCATGGCACCAAATAATAATCCTGCTGAATTTGAATGCAAGTTTCTCAACGAGTAAAGCTGTTGCTGTTCTGCAAACCCATTATTATGTAGATAAGATACAATGGCATGGTAAAAGAACATTTGCAAATCATAATATGATGCATAAGCAGCGATTGATTTATTAAATCTGAAAGAATCTGAAATGTGAGCTGAACTCAGATTTCTAGGCTTTCTAAGATGGGAAAGATGGTTGCAATAAATGGCCATGTTTACATAAGAGGTAGGACAAAGATCTGGGTTCTACGGCTTTTTTCTTTGTGTGCTTAAATGTTTGATTTCACGAGGCCAGTCTGTACTGCTAATGGTTGTGTTAGTGCTACAAAAACAGTATTAGATAATTAACTCCCTTTTATTAGAGTGTAGCCTATCATAAAAATATATTACATTTCTTATTATTTGGGGTGGAAGGATTAGAAGATTTTTCATTGATTTAGAATTTGAGTTGTACTGGTTAGCTTGTTTTGTTTAAAAATGCAGCTGTCACCATGGAACCTTTCCATTGAATTAAAGGGGGAAAAAAGTATTTTTAGATTTTTAAAATGCTCTTCACACTACGAAACTTTATTCTTTTAAGAACTGTGCACTGAGATGTTCTCTGGGGAGCCAGAAATGGTTGTGAAATCCTTCTTCTTGAACCTTTCTCATCTATGGAATCTTTCCATTCCATAAAAAGTTCTTTATAGTGAAAAAGGTTTCTTTAAGTAATAAATGTATTCTTAACATTATGAAATAAATGTTCACTTTAGGGAACCCAAAATGGTTTGTGTCAAAATGACATTTTTGTGACAACCCCCTTTTGGAACTTTTCTTTTTAGAGTAGAGTAGAGTACTTTTTATTCTAGAGTAGTTCATAACATTATTAAAAGTTTAAGAAAAATAAAACTAGGTTAGTGTGTAATACAGATTTACCTTTTTTTAAGGTCCTACAATTGATATCTGTTAACTGACAGGTTCAGTACTCCGCTCCACCTGTCACATGATTCATATGTTCTCAGTAACGGTTTTGTGCATGAAATCCCAAGCATTTGAACCACTTTGTTTTCCTCTTGGCCGCCTTTTGTTGTTGTTGTTGTTGTTTTTAAAGGACAATGAGTGTCTTTGTTTGGCGAACCTACATTGCAGATTAAAGTCTAACACACTGATTAGCACTTCTATCAGGAGGACCCGTGAATAAAACTTCTCTCTGAAACTGGAAACAACTCTCTCAGCACTGCACTGGTTCTGTGTTACAGAAGAATAACATTGTAAATCATTCAAGATAGATACACCCAATAAAACGGAGGGTCACAGATTCTGTGTGTTAGGTATTTATGTGAAAGTTCACTTGATTGGCATTTAATATCCAAGGAGACCCTTGTTTCAGCACATTCCAGACTGGGTCAGTCAAACTCCATGTGTGGATTTAAGTCAGTGGGGAGAGTGCAGGGATTTGGGACAGTGTCTGTGTTTGAGATGATAAGGGGGTTGTTAAGGCGTCATATGTTTCTTTGTTATATCTCTTCTAAAGCTCACAAGGTTCTTCTGAGAAAATCACTCCACTGCAATGTTGAAAACAATCTGCTTTTATTTTTAATTAGCAGTTTTAAAAATGGTAATTAAGTGCATTTTGAAAAACAAAATTGAAATGACTTTATTGTGAATAATATATACAGACTTTATAGAAAGTATTCTACATCTTTATTTTAAATAAATATTATAAAGTCTGCAGTCGGAGACCTTCACATGCTCTGAGACTGTAGTTTGTGTTTGGGTGACCTAAGTTCGAACCCAGTTTGGGTCATTCCCTGATCTCTCCCCTTCCTTCTCCCCATCATTTCCTGGAACTGTCCAATCAAAAAGGCAAAGTCCCAAAAATGTAAATAAATAAATAAATAAACTGGTGATCGTGTTGAGACAACTAATTGCTATATAAACACAAAATATGGGTTTTTATCTGTGTGTACACAAATTTTAATTTAAGACAAACAATGCAACTTCTGGCTGTGTATATATATATATATATATATATATATATATATATATATATATATATATATATATATATATATATATACAGTCAGATTTTTCTTCAGAATTTACAATGGACACCAAGTTGTAACTCTAGACAACACCAAAATACATAAACAAACAAAAACATCCTTAAAATCAAACATGAAAATGTTTTATCCCCTGTGAAAAAAGAAGATAATTTGAAGAATGTAAACAACCATTCAGTTGCTGGTGCCCACTGACTTTGAATTTACACCAAATAACTTTTTTGATGAAAAAAAAAAAAGAAAACAGCCATTTGTGTGTCACAACTCACCAACTATAAAGCACTGTACAGGAATGAACCCTCACATCCGAATATACAGCATGCATGTCTCTTTATAGATGTCTGACCCTCAAAAATCTCTATCACATCTCGGTGATGTTAATGGTCGGGTGTAATGGGGAGACTGCATTGATTCTAGAGCTGATCCCAGGGTCCATCTCTCCAGGGAGAGATCTGGACTGTAGTGTGGATCTCTCCACCATCATTACAGCCAGTGAGACGCACAATAGGTCAGGGAGATGAGATAACATTGTCTGCTGTGGAGCCACAGGTGGGAGGTTCAACAGGGCATTATTAGGTGTCCTGGTCTCAGGGTATAACATTGCTCTTAGCCTCAGGGGCTCTGCCCCACCATCTGCCATCATACTCTCTCTCTTTCCCTCCCTTCCTCTTTAGATTCACATCTGCAATCAATGTTACACTGGTTGCTTTGAGTAAAAGGATGATAAATTTGCACTAGCTTCTTCTGTCATCAAGCTACACATACAAAACGTTCATTTCCTCCATCCAGGAACTTCTGGTCCCTAGTCTATCTCTTATGGATTTTCTTCCTTGACACAAATGCTCTCTGTCAAGTAACAAAGGAACAGCAACAGCATCAGAACAGTAGATGACAAAAGAAGTTGTAAGTGATATCACCACATAAAGCCTCTCGTTGCAGTGTGACCTGTTCCCGCATTTGTTCTCTTTGTTGGCTGTTTTGAATGTAAACCAGTTGGAAAACATAAAGTGTTTGTGCCTGTCCTCAATTCCCCCTGTTGAGTTTCAAAAATAGTGAAAATTAAATCCTAAAAGCACTTTAGATTCCCTGGAACTTAAGATAGATCGATAGAAACCTATAACAACAACTTCAGGAAAGTTATTGTTTTCTCCAGTTGCACCATGCTGCCATGTTGTTAAGACGAAACAAAAAGCCTTCACCACACATCTGTCTCTTAATTTTAATTGTAAATGTTCTGTAAACACCAGGCAGTATTGAGCTCTTGAATGGTGCAATAACGGTCTGTTTGGAAATCAGTTAGTAGTTAAAGGGAAAGGAAGTGTTTTTTTGCAAGTGAGATACCGTTATAGAAGAATGCAAACACAAGTGTGAGGAAGTGTGGAGGAAGCAGCTTTCAGTACCAACATTTGCATTCAAATGGCTAACAGGAGGAAGACAAGAGAACCTGCAAACATGATAGCAACATGGTATCTCTGTCAGTCATAACATATCTAATAATAATAATAATAATGAAGTTTATCAAACAAACTTAATACAATTAGGTTTTCCAGACATTGTTTCAATTACTTTTTTTAGTACAAAGTCAAATACAAGCTAATCATTAAATTTAGCAAATAGCATGTTATCTTTATAATATCACACATAAAAACATGTAAACATTCACCACTGTTCAAAAGAGTGGGGTCTGTAAAAATTGTTAATTTATTTAAAAGAAATCTCATATGCTCACCAAGGTTGCATTTCTTTGATGAATAATACAATAAAACTGTAATATTGTGACATTTTAATACAATTTAAAATAACAGGGTTTTTTTATTTTAATATATTTAAAAATGTAATTTATTCTTGTGATGCGAAGCTGAATTTTCAGCATCATTACTCCAGTCTTCAGTGTCACACGATCCTTCAGAAATCATTCTATTATGCTGATATGCTGCTAAAAAAAGCAGGTTTTATTTTATAAGGGGGGTCCGAAAACCAGTCAGTATCTGGTGTGACCACCATTTGCCTCATGGAGTGCAAAACATCTCCTTCACATAGAGTTGATCAGGTTGTTGATTGTGTCCTGTGGAATGTTGGTCCACTCCTCTTCAATGGCTGTGCGAAGTTGCTGGATATTGGCAGGAACTGGAACATGCTATCGTATACACAGATCCAGAGCATCCCAAACATGCTCAATGGGTGACATGTCTGGTGAGTATGCTGGCCATGCAAGAACTGGGATGTTTTCAGCTTCCAGGAATTGTGTACAGATCCTTGCAGCATGGGGCCGTGCATTATCATACTGCCACATGAGGTGATGGTTGTGGATGAATGGCACAACAATGGGCTTCAGGATCTCATCACTGTATCTCTGTGCATTCAAAATAACATCAATAAAATACACCTGTGTTCGTTGTCCATAGCATACGCTTGCCCATAGCATAGTCCCACCGATCCACAACATTGACTTCAGCAAACTGCTCACCCACACGACGCCATACTCACTGTCTGCCATCTGCCCTGTACAGTGAAAACTGGGATTCATCCATGAAGAGAACAACTCTCCAAAGTGCCAGATGTCATCAAATGTGATCATTTGACAATGCAGATTAGCTTCCCTAAGATGGTTTCAGACAGTTTGTGCAGAAATTCTTTGGTTATGCAAACCAATTGTTGCAGCAGCTGTCCGAGTGGCTGGTCTCCGATGATCTTAGAGGTGAAGATGCTGGATGTGGAGGTCCCGGTCTGGTGTGGTTACACGTGGTCTGCAGTTGTGAGGCTGGCTGGATGTACTGCCAAATTCTCTGAAATGCCTTTGGAGACTGCTTATGGTAGAGAAATTATCATTTAGTTCATGGTCAACAACTCTGGTGGACATTCCTGCAGTCAGGAATGCCAACTGCATGCTCCCTCAAAACTTGCGAAATCTGTGGCATTGTGCCGCATGATAAAAACTGCACATTTTAGAGTGGCCTTTCATTGAGGCCAGCCTAAGGCACACGTGTGAAATAAACATGCTGTCTAATAAAAATCTTGATATGCCATACTTGTGAGGTGCATAGATTATCCCGGCAAAGGAGAAGTGCTCACTAACACAGATTTAGACAGATTTGTGAGAAATAGGCCTTTTGTGTACATAGAAAAAGTCTTAGACTAAGGACATCATCATATTTGGGGCGCCCTGTTTTCAATAAGATTAGATGAGCTCTTGCTATGCTTGAGATGAAGAATGGTGGTGGTGGTTTTCATCTCCAGGTTTAGTGTATGGATCAAATTATTCCGGATGTCACTTAGTATAATATATGGCGTAATCTGTACAAGCTGTTTCTTCAGGTAGAACAGCTGGTCTGAGCATGAATCTGTCAGTGGGCTGCTTTATACACATTGTGCCCAGACCTCCAGTCCTGGCCATGCTTTGATCTGAGGCCAAAGTGTCAAATCAGAAATAATTCCTCTAACACACGTGTGGACCATCACTCCAGACTTGACACACACAAGCAGAAACTTCAGGGATATTGAATTAAGGCTTGCTGTCTGTTCTGCAGACTCCAGAGCATGAGGGTCATAATCTCCACGTGGACAATCACAATATAACAATTCAAAAGAAATCCAAAAACACATCGGGAACACGTCAATTTTCCCTGTTTGATAAACTTCCAGCAATTACATACTTGCTGTCTACAAGATCAAAATTGTGCATCAAACTGGTAGTAGGGATGCATCTAAGAAAATTATTAAAGCAGCTCACCCCACACTCCCACACATGGTGTATTTGTCAGTAAAAGACACCTTAAACCTGATCCGTGGCCTTTGATCTCTGGCTAAAATGCTTAGAAATACTAATTATCAACATATCCCACATTTAAACCATGCCGTCATATGTCCTGAGAGTGTTCTCAGCATCTTTCCATTCATTACTCTTGCAAACATGTGTAATGGCTGGGCGTTTGGAGTGCATGGTTGTCTTGTTTTGAATGGCTGGCTAGGCCAGATTTGTTGCAGGATGGTGGATGCAGTAGATGCGCTTGTGCACGTCCGAGAGGCTAATGATTTTAGCAGATGACCATGCTCTGACCCTGAACACAGTCCTATTGCCCAGAAGACCCCCAATATCATGATTTACACTCGTCTGGTAAACAGACCGGCTCAACACAGGCTAAAGCAGCACAGCACATTAGTACAGGAATGCTAGACTGACACTGCACAGACTACATTATAATCATAGCCAGTGATCATTTATATAATAGCGACAAAACACACCTATGACTACATTATTAATATTATTTTATAATTAATAAAATATACTATTATACAGCTAATGTATGCTGCTTGAACTGTATTATTTGTTAGAATAATTGCTCAATCTGATTTTAACTGTTTGCAGTTCTACTCGTAATTTTACACACCCCTTGTAGATTATCCAAGATGTTTTTACCGAAATAAGAGGGATCAAAGATGAAATAATAACTGAATTTACACAAATAATCTTTTGAACCGGACTATATGTAAAGATCTGTTGAAAGAGCTTAGTCAGGATGAAACCAAATAAAAAATAACTTGCAATTTTTATATTCCCTCTCATTTTGTTAAAATTATTAACATCTTGCTTATTCTGCAGGAGGTATGTAAACAGCAGAACTGTATTTAAGACTGTGTCTTTTGTCCATTCACATCAGCAACATTGTATGATTAATGGTCACTTTACCAGTGGTAAAATCATTATATCTCACAGCCTTTCATAGCTTATTACTTTATTATCATATAAAAGGTTGTATATTATTTAACATGGCTATTATCTTAGGAAAATCATGATATTGTCATATTCATACGAGAATGTTGAGTTATTGTAATGTGAAAGATCAAATCATTTGTGTAGTACTATGTGACTGGTTGTTGGAATTGACTGCAGAAGCAATGTCTTTAGACGGCAGAGACAGATGTGGACTGTTTTCAGAAACAGAACAAGTCGAGCTGTCAGGTTTAAGAGGCCTAATCTTATCAAAGAGCTTGAAATCGAGGGTCGGGGCGACACTACGACTGTCTCAACGGGTGTCACAAACATGACGTTATGTGCCACACATTGTGGCAATTTTCAAGATTTATTTTAGAGTTCAGTTAAAGTATTGCCACTCTCTGCTTCACGGTTTGCTGCATTATCCAACAGCGGAAGCAACTTTGATTTACTGAATGAGGGTTTAATCAGATTTTATTTGATTTAAACCATTTAAAATTATTCCTATTTAATTACAAAAGATTTATTAAAATGTAATAAAATCAAATCGATGTTGCATAATGAAAAATTGTCATTCTTCATGTCCTTGACATAATTTTTTTGGTGAAGGCAGTTCATTTTTTTCCACAATGTCTGCTGTTTGCTGTCCTGGTGACCTACCATCTGTAAATGACATTAACATCAAATACAGCGGTGCTTCCGGAAAAAAGTTTGCATGCATCTGAGGTCATTGAAAATAAACAGTATGAAGGAAAAACAGAAGAGGGGGCCACCACCCCCTGGTCCCTGGTCCTGCAGGAGCCCTGCTGGGCACCATAAGGCCTCTGTTTTGCTTGCTGCCATTTCATTTTCTGCGATGAGGCCATTAAAAGCTGAGCAAACAGAGAGCAGCCCCGCTGTACTAACAACTCACTCGCCCAACACAGACTGTCAGAATTATGAGCATTGCATTGCATCTCAGTTTTCTTATTGTTTCTTGTCAGCTCTTTTCATGTCTCTTTACTTCCTTTATTAATCTGATTAGTTTTGTCTTCTCTTGTTTTCCTCATCTCATACCACCTTTTTTCCAATTTTCTCTTCTTTTATCATTTAGTCTTGTCTCATCTCAACTCTTTTGTCGTTTCATCATCACTCAAAATCCTGCGTTGTTTATATATTTTCTCTACTGTTTCTCTTCTTTTCTTATCATTTAAATGTAATTTCATCTTCTTGTCTCATTTCTTAACTTCTATCAACTCACTGTTTCAACTCATCTTGTCTCATATGTTCTATTCTCATATCATCTATGCTCTTCTCATTTGTTCTCATCTCTATTTTTCTCTCCTTTTATCATGTAGCTCTTCTCTTCTCTTTTCATTATTGTGTCTTATTTTACTGTCTCATCTCTTCTTGTCTCTTCTCTAGTTTCTCTCTCTTGGGGATTTACTGGTTCAGTAGGAAGACAGCATGTTTCCTACTGCAAGGGTCTGTAAATCTTACCTGACCATGAAGGAGTTTGTTTAGCTGATATTAAGAGCCTCAAATTCCGTAAGTCAACAAATGAATGAGCTAGAAATGTCCTCTTGGGCCTCTGTCTCCCCCTCACAGTATTCCCTTGAAACAGAAGGGAGCATAGAAGAGCTTTACATTATTCATCAATAAGAAAATCTGACTAATATAGAAGGGAAACTTTTGCCAACCTTGTGCTTTATTCCTGAGTGCAAAAATGTATGTTGGATTTATAGCTGTTCCAAATAAGAATAATATCACAAAACACATCTGAACCTACAAATGTGATTATTATTTCGCATCTGACACTTCAGTAAATACTAAATAACCATTTCCAAATGTTTAGCTGTTCCTGCCAAACTGCAGGGTGATATTAGTGTTTTTGGCTTGCAGTTCAAGTGTTGCTTTATCCGTCAGAGTTTCCTTATCATTGTTTTCCACAATGGCATTATTGTTCATTTCTTGAGCTGACCTCAAAGCAGACAGAGTCTGAAAGTGAAAAACCACAGCAGTATTGTCTGACTTGCATAATGAATCCAAGACTTTGGTCCAAACAGATAAGAAAGACAGCAACCAAACAGGAACACTTATAACTTTATTGTCAGTATATATCAGTATATAAATCAGTATATTGCAGTTTGCACTCTTCATTACCCAAGAGATGAAACACCTGTGCAATAAACTAATTTATGATAAAAGAAAAGTTAACTGTGCCTCACCATCTCTCTTCCTCGAGAACAAAGACATTCATTTCCTTTCACAGTTCCTGAGCAGGCCATGTTAAGCCTTTATTACTGGAGCAAGGACTGTTTATGGCTCCTCATAAAAGAATGGAAATTAAAGAGAATATGTGATATGTGGTTTTACACTCTGTATATCTCCTGCTGTTTTACGCTAGTTCATCTTTTAACAGACCAATATAGATTTTTATGTCTTCACCATTTATTCCAGGAGGATAGTTTTTTGTTCGGAGGTTGCTCAGGTGTTACAGTAAATATATTACTTTATTTTCTCACCTCATGTTGTTCCAACTCTGTACTAATTTCTCACTTATGTGGAACACAAAGATATTCAGGGAAAAAAAAATGTCAATGGGGTTCAATGTTGTTTTAGTTCCCACTTCATTAAATCGACAGTAACAAAATAATGCAAGCTAATAAAGTCATAACACTCTCAAAAAAAAAAAAAGGAACAGAAGCTGTCACAAGGGCAGTAACCTTTCAAATATATACATTTGTACCTCATTTACCCCTAAAATGTGCATTTTAGTACCATAAAGATACATATAAGCACTTAATGTGTACATATTAGTACTGTACCTTAAATAGTACATATCAGCATATTACCTTTTGTTTCTGAGAGTGATGTTTGAAACATAAATGAAGACCGAATGTTTGAGTGAACTATACTTTTAAATATTGTCGTACATATAATAAACTGTTTAAACAGAAGTCCTGGCACCTCTTCAGTGGTGTGAACATGTGAACAGTTACTGCTTTATGCTTGTGAGAGGGTTCCTGAGGGCTTAGATCTTCATCAAAGGGTGTGTATTTGATCAGAGCTGTGGTCACAAGACTCACCACAGCGTCTGCAGCTGAAGGAATGCATTTCTGCAGGGGGTCTCCCCTGGGATGCCTATCATCTGTGAGGGGCAGGCATGCCACATGCACTGCTCGCGGACAAACAAACACACACAAGCCCTTCTCTCCTCGGCCCCGTGATTTGTGAGCAGTCAAGAGTGTGTGACCTGGTGAGGGTCAGGGGTGCTTTCTACATAAACAGTAGCTGAGCGGCATGCTGCCCTTTTACTGGGTCCTCCTGATGGCTTAGTCAATAGGAAAGACACATTTCTTTTATATCTTAATTGTTTCCCCAAGACAGCACAGAATGAAGTGAGACTTTGGCTTAAAAAGTGTCACAGTCTCATGACTCACCTTCTTCTGTGAAGCGTAAAAGGAGACATATATTAAATATCTGATTGTGTGAATTAATTGGGCTGACAGTGACTGACAGAAAGTGTGAATCATTTGTTTTGAACCAGTGATTCAAAGCATGTATCAAACTGACAAAGTCACATGATTATAGTAAACAGGGCTTCGTTACCCCATAACTGTTTTGATAGTCTTTCATTTTAGGGGTTCGTCACTAGGGTGTGATGATCTCTGTGAACCCATGAATCAATGTCTCCATTTTTGTTTTGTTTTAGAATTTTTAATAATATAAGTTTTAGTTATTAGTCTGTTATTGACATATTTAGCCAAGCCGTTCATAAAATAAACAAAACAACGTCTAAAATTTTATAAAATAGCACCTATAATAATAGTTAATGGTAGGCTATTGGATGATTTGTTAATTTCTGCATTTAATAGACTTCACTTTCAGTAAAACATTTGCCATTGCTATTTTTATGCATGTTTGGGCTAAGTTGTCATTGCATCAGTTTTGAAACATTGAATCATTTAGAAAAGCAATTGGTTCAACTTATTCAAAATTTCAAAAAGCTTTGTTTCTCTCATCATTACAACATGCGGCTTGCTGGTCATTTTTATGCCCTGATTAGGTTTTGTGAAAATGACTCAATAGTGTAACAATTTTAACAGTAGGATTGCATGGGGACCATTACGGTGCTTCATACTCCAGTCCAGTAGGTGGCAGAAGTGTTCATCTGCTTTTGTTGTTGTTTTGATGGCAGCTGGCAAGCTAACCTAAGACAACATTAGCTGTATCCAAAATTGTCTTTTATATAATTTCAATGCACTATTTGAGGCCACACTCATTTGTAGTGGTGTCCGAACCCATAGTGGACATTTGCAAATGCACCCATTCATCATAATGCACCAAATAACTAGTGTATAACCAATCTACAATGGCTGGCCAATACAGAATACAAGAGAATGATTGAATTCCCTCCATAATCTTGCCAAAAGATGGTATCTGTGGTATTTCTGCTATATGCAGTGTCTGAATTTGCACCAAAGATTATCATTCTATTTCATTGACTCCAAGTGACTATATTAGCCATTTATTTACTCAGTGTACTCAGGTTTTCTAAAACTAAACTATTTGAGCTATGCCGTCTGCATTAATTTTATAGGTCTGTCATTTTACTCTGTCAGCATGGTCTCACTTTAATCTGTTTTTATTTCTCCAACTGAGTTTTAAAAGAAACACCTGAGACAAAATTGATACTTATGTAAAAAATATCTGAGAACTCAATTTAGTCTCAAAAGCTATAAAAGAGCTGCCTCTAAGCAATAAAATTTTACTCTGGGTGCCCTTTCTCTTTGCATGTGATGAGAGGTTAGATTACTGTCATCTTCAAAGGACACCAACCTTTACCCCATAGTGAGACCCAAACAGTGCTGAGGAGCCTATTGGTCAATCAGAAAGCTTGATACATGTGATTTGCCACTTTGCTCTGTTGGCACATGTGATCCTGCTTTTGAGGGTACCGACAGAGGCAGGCGAGCTGTTGTCATGGCTATGAACAGGCCGCTGTCTGTTAGGGTAGGGCATCTGACGGATTTTACATAGTCATGTTCAGACAGCAGCTGGGGCTAGCAGAGCTAATATAGCTTCCATCTGGACTTAGTTACTCTATTGTACTGATGCATGTGTCCATCTGTTGTATATGTATATCCGTGTGAGCGCATACTTGTGTGAATTGTGCTTTTTGTGAAAAACAGATCCACATGATCATAATGTCAACATTGAGTCATAATGTTGCTTTGGGGAAGAATATACTTATAAACAGCTTCATATGCTGTTGATTATGACTTAGGAAAAAAAAGTCCATTGGAAAAAAAAAAGTCCAGGAAAAGACCTAAAATATGTCGCATAAGGCAAAAGGAAAAAAAAATGTGGCAAAAAAGATGTTAAATATATGCTCAATATATGTTGTAAACAGTGAAGCTCACTGAAATATATTTTCAATATATTTTAATATTTTATTTCAACATATATACCAAGATATATTTTAGAAAGTATATTTCAAAACGTTTTTCTTTAAATGTGACACGTGAATGTATTTTTTTGGATTGAAATATAGAAGGCAAAATATAAATAAAATATATTTGAAAGTATTTGAGAAAAAATATATACATATTTTTTGTCCATTAAGTGTATATTTTGAAATCTATCAAAAATAAATAAATAAATAAATAAGTATATAGGGGTTATTAAAAATTTCACATTTGAATATTTGTTTTAATTCTTTTTGATTATTGTTTGAATTTAATTTGAGTTATTTTCTGTGTTATAAACTTAGTGTTAAATCCTCTGATAAATTCTTTTCAAAATCTATCTTTTGCACTCTTGAGATACGATACTTTGGTGACAGAGTTACAAATCTGAGGGCCCAGATACAGGTCACAGATTATGAAGTGTTGTCATCTATGAATCCATCCACCTCTTGTACAACCTTCAATCTTGGATCCTTACAATCAGTAAAATAAGTTATCACAAAACTTAAACTTTTTTATGCCCCTATGATATAATACACCCTCACTTTTTGAGGCAAATCATTTACATTGTGAGTCTGGGGCAGTCTTAAACTGGTTTAAATCTTTATTTTTTGAACAATAGATTTTCTGTTAAAATGTAAAGCTTTATCAAGTCTTTAGGCTGTTTAATCTGCGGGGTTCCTCAGGGTTCTATTTTAGCACCTGCTACCTTCTTCGCCGGGCTATATTTTTCGGAAATATGTTGTTTCCCTCTACTGTTACGCGGATGATACGCAAATTTACTTGCTTGTGACAACAACAAAAAAAAGTTTTGTTGATACTCTGTCAGCATGTCTTAATGATGTCATGTCTTTCCAAAAATGTTCTCTTGTTGAACACAGATAAAACAGAAGTTATTGTCTTTGGCCCCTCAGACTCCAGGGAAAGCAATCAACTGAACCTTAAGTCTCTCAATTAATTAATTGCTCCCCAAGTACCGAGTTTGATAACTGCCTGAAATATGATAAACAGTTGAGCACTTTTGTAGTTTCTATTTTTTTCTGCCTTCATTCTCTCTCTCCAAAATCCCTCTAAAATCTTTTTATTTTTGTATGATAGTTCTCCAGAGGTTGCTATCCATGCCTTTACATCTCGGCTGGATTATAACAACTCCCTCTATTGCAGCATATCAAAGTCCCAAATCCCTAGTCTACAAACAGTCCAAAATGCAGCAGCTAGAATTCTGAATGGATGGAATTGGGCCATGTCCGTGCAGAAACGTGCTTTAGAAATAAACTGAACTTGAACTTGAGTCCTTTTGTAAATCTGGGTTATGAAAGAAGGTGGCTAAAGTTCAGGTTGCAAAATTTAAGACATGCAAGATGAGTCAGAAATGGGCACTCTTTCCGTATCCGTGTTTATACACATGACAGGGGACTTTATCATTTATACGGCTCATTCCAACACAGGTGAGATGATTCATGATGCTTTGACTGTAACAAAGAGGAGCACACAAGAGCAGCCTGTTGTATGACCTCTGTCAAGCACAGGGTGGGAAAAAGTTGCCCTCCCTGTCGTGCTGTGGTCTGGTCCCATCTGCACCATATGGCACATTTTCACTAGCCTTTGAGAGAGCTGAATCCCACTGCATCATTATGTAAATGGAGATGCTGACATCGGTGGGGGGGCTTGCATACAAGGCTGAAGCTTCAGCCTCTTCTCATTATTATGCACACAGGATGGAGAAATCAATGACACAGCATAAGGATGCAGTGGAGAATAAAAATGGAGACATGGTCGATGCATGTTTGGCTTTTTTTGTCTAGACTCTCTTGGGAATGAGAACTTTAAACCCTGAGACAAGACTAAGATGTAAACAACAGACTGGGGTTTGATGAAATCAGGCCTTGAGAATCATCTGGGAACATGCTTGACTTGTTTCGTGTCCTGTATAGCTCATATGTCTGGTTGTGTTTCTCAAAGAAGCATTTTATGGGGTGTTTCGTGAAGGGGTAAAACTGATCTGTGACATATACTGCCATAAAGTACAGCCAGATTGTTTATAAGAGGAAGATGAATTCAGTTGGGCCCCACTAAGATCGTACTTTTATTTATGGAACAAAATATGGCTTCAGCAAAGACTGCTTTTTTTACAGCGGGAGTATTGGTAGCTTGATGGTGCAATTCACAGGAGTTTTTTTTTTTTTCAAAACCCTGATGTTTGGTGATGTTAAACTCCATTTTTGTGTGGATTAGAGCCTATTCCCTATTCGGCTGCCTAGCTAAACAGTAACATTAGGTTATGGAGATAAAGTGCATATTTTAAAGGTCATTGGAGGATGTTGAAAAAAAAAGAGGCAAGTTGAAATTCTATTGATTTTGTGTGTTTGTGTGCATCTGTGCGTGTGTGTCATTAGCATCAATTAAGTTTTTTTCACAGAAAAGGTATGACAGAGTACATAAGTAGATATTTGTCGCCCTCTCCTGGCCAACTGTATACCTGCGCAACCCTAATGTTTAGTTAAGATTGACAGTATTTTCATGCTTAAAAAAAAAAAAAAAGAAAGAAAAAAAAAGAAAAAACACCTTGCATGAATGAGGTGTGTACTCCAGTCTTACCATGTAAAAATTCACTGCATTTATTAGCATGTTATCGAGTTTGTCATCAGTTTTCATAAGATTAAAACAAGTAATAAAGATGCAAGACATGAAGTTCAGAAACGGCTTCACTCTTTGCAGCTCTCCACTGATGTAATGCTAATGACAAACAACATCAGAACATTTGAAGGTTGCCAGGGGAGAAATACAGCATAAGTGTTGGTGACTCAAACATTCCTATCTTCCACAGATTTCCCCCCTGTGGCTTAGATTCTCAATAAAAAAAAATGTAAGGTTATAAATGGAGAATGAAATTTCAGCTCATGCTGATGTGTCCATGGGTGATTTTCTGTGCTGAGAAAGTTTACAGTATGAGCAAGGACAGCCAACACAAACACTGGACTTGGACTTTAATGAGGACATACAGAGGTCATGTAACACGTGCTGCATTTACCAAATGAAACCATATGCATTCTAAATAATGCTGATCTAAAAAAAGACATGTGGTGGATATTTTGTTCCCGCTACATCAGACAGTACAACCTTGCCCCAAACCTCCACCATATTACCCCACTGGACAATTCATTTCACACTCTTTGACCCAGTGCATTCATGCATGTGTGGATTCAGATATGCACTTTATGTAACACCTTCAACTGTGTTTTAGAACAACACTCTTCTATCCGTCTGTCTGTCTATCTATCTAGCATTCTATCGTTCTATGTAAATCTGAATGGCTTTTCTCACAAGATTCACACACTTAATTTCGAGATTCCTACAAGCCTCAAGCAGACAGAGAGTGTTTGATGTCACTATCACCGACATTAGTAGCGACACAATGTGTCACAATGATTTGTTTGTTTGTAGTGGTTGATAGTTCATATTAGCATTCTGTTTAGACCCCCGCCCAGTTTCAAGCAAATTGTTGTCACTGTGTGTCTGGGCTTGTGGTAACCGAGAGGCACCTCACAGCGTCACATGAGATGTAATCTAGCAGGACAGAGCCCCTGGCATGCATGAAGATAACAGCACTATGTGATTAGAATGCTGTTGTGTCCTTCCACTATCTCAGGACTGGACAAGGGTGTTTAGGGTGGGGCTCCCAGCCATAACCGCCTGGTCAACTGTAAACACACACACATACACACACACACACACTGAACTATACAAACCATATACGATCACTGGCAGAGAGTAGAGTGGGTAATTGTGGACATTCAGCCTCCAAAGGCCATAGTAATAAGAGTCTGCTTAGAAGAGCTGTCTGATTTGAGCGATAATGTGCACTAGACCATGATTTTTTATTCATGAACTTCAAGTATTGTTAAAGCCTATAGGCGGTATAGAAATTCAGAGTATTTTGCAGCTGTAAGCAGGGACGAACATTCGGCCCTGATGAGCTTTAGCCAGCCATTGTGACTAAAAGCAGACAGGAAATTCCTGAGGGCTGGCAGATTTGATTGGTTATAAAGCCCAAACAGACACCCACATGGATAGTTGTTTAATCCCCAGGATCAGCGGCCGATCATTCACTGCTACAGAAAAACATGTAAAAAAAAAAAAAAAAAAGTCACATGGCACCACTCGCTTATTGCTGATGCCAACAATTCCTCTCCGCCAGCTCCTACAGGAGTCCCGGGCGGCTGAAATACAGTCATCAAAATCACATTACCTTCCCCCAGATAATATATATACTCCATTGGTGGAAAAAACAAATTCCCGTGATTCATTTCAATAGTGATGTTTTGTGTTCCATAATGAGCGATGGATCATTAACCACATCATTATTTCCATATACGATTTATACTACATCTGCAATCGTGCTTCTGCAACTGGTGAAGCACCTGAAATGCTTCGCCGGTGATTCCGACCTAATGTTATTTTTGGCTGTCTGTCACAAGCCTCCCATGTGGCCTGAGGCAAAGCTATTGAATTGCATTGTATTTCTGCGCTTTTTTTCTACGCATGAACCTGCCACACACAAAAGCCCGTTTTGCAGCCTTGATCCTGCTAAGCTCACCCTCACGTGGTTTCGCCCTCTCTTTAAATGACCCCTCACTGCCAAAACACATCCAGCTGGAAGCTGATCAATAGACGGCCCTGCCAACAAGATGACATTACGGGTAAGGGAAGCACTGTCTGCTAACCTGCAAACAGAATCAGGTCAAGTTTGCTTATTATGTTGAGTAATAGCGAAGTATTTCAAGATTCTGTGATGGTCAAATGTGCTTGGGCACTTAAATGGAAAGTTGCTGACGTAATTAAAGCAGTTTTTTTTTCAGTCTGGCATAGTGTTTAATTTTAATCATTTAAACCAGAGGCAGGTTTAGATGATAAATATTTGATTTAAAATGCACAACATCTCCTATAAGATGATAGCGTGACTCTTAACTCTTCTGCATAATTCATCTCTCTCTCTCTCTCTATCTATCTATCTTTCTGCAAGCTAAACTAATGACGCTTTAATTATTTTCCATGCGACTGCACTTAAAGTAATGAGGACATTAAAAGGCTCAGTTTCGATCTAAGGAACACTCCATCTCTACCTGTAAAACACCACAAATCAGCTTGCTTTCCCTTCCGATGTCATTGAGAGGCTTTTAAACAACCAATGTTTTTTTTGGTACAGCTCCAGATCTGCACTTTTCTAGTTCACAGATACTGGTTGCTGCTTGCAATATATGTTCATATATGCTGCACGAAATCTCACGCATATCTCTGCAAGCAGTTACTGGAGTCTGGCGCTCAGCGTTGATGAGCACAGGAAGCGTGACTAGTTTTGCAATTCCCCTTAGATACCCAAACAGTCCTCACCCTGTGGCACCAAGCTCTATGAAAGTGGCTCATAATCCAGATAACAGAGCATGCAGCACAGCGTAGACACACATGAATGTCTCAGATAAAAACAGGTGCTGGCCAATGGAGCTGAACTGATAATGCGAATGCAGGCGACGTCTCACTTCTGCTCAAAGGAACGTCATCCTCTAATGTTCTTCCAGTATTCACTGAGTTTAATTCTCTGCCTGCCTGATTTCTGCCAGCTAGCCTAACTTCAGACGTTTGTGTGT
This sequence comes from Carassius auratus, assembly GCF_003368295.1. NCBI lineage: Eukaryota > Metazoa > Chordata > Actinopteri > Cypriniformes > Cyprinidae > Carassius > Carassius auratus. Next base: position 20,347,468 of record NC_039245.1, on the reverse strand, counting down.
TATCTAAACTGCTTTCATTAGGATAATATTAAGATTGGCAAATGCTAAGAGCATATTGTTTTAATGAAGGAGGGTTATAGATTTCAGATAGTCTTTAAAGCAGCTTTTTTTTTATTACTTTTTACTTATTTTTATTTGTGCTGTCTTCGTATATTTTGCATTTTGCAAACTGGGATTTTTGCTGACTACATTTGGCAATTACTTTTTATGCCCAGCACTGCAAAAAAACCTGATGGAATTTGATTCAGCAGTGACGGATGGGATCAGTCAATCACAATCCTTGCAAGCTATCTGTATGAAAAAGTAAAAATCCTGCTTGATTATTAATGTCAAAGATAGCTTCAGGCTATAGAATTTTGCTTTAACGTCTTAATTTCATTCTTGAATGGTGATAGGCATGCAGTGAAACAAAGGTCTATTAATTCATGATGAAGTCGGAGATGAGATTCCTGAATGGAAGCCTTTGGTAATTGGACAGTTATAGCTCCTAAGCACCCTGGGTCGCCTGAACCGTAAATACTCTACATTATAGTGATAGATCATTGTTAGGCTTATATTTCTGCTGACTGGATATTATCAGCATCAGCTTCCACTTGTATCAGCTCCACAATCTACCAATGAATAAGCCTCAAATACTTATAATATTATCAAAATGTCATATTAATATATTTGATGATTTTTATATGTTTATACTGTCTGTCTGTGTGTGTGTGTGTGTGTGTGTGTGTGTGTGTGTGTGTGTGTGTGTGTGTGTATTTATGCTCAGCTTTGAGCAAACATTGCATGTAAAAATAATGCTGATTAAATGTAATTTGCTGTAAGTGAATTCTATTTGTGTCTATATACAGTATATGCTAGGATTATATTAGCCTCTCGGTATTGTCATAGGCATCAGGCTTTTGAAAACCCCTAAATGTATTCTGTACTATTCAGCGAATGTGATGAAGCTTGTTTTTTCATTGTGATTCAGTTTGAGGCATCCTGTCCTGATGGTCTATGTCCAGGATGGAGTATCATCCTGAAAGGAGAGACCCCAGCAGAAGCCAGCAAGTAAGGACTCAATCCTTCAGTTTAAAGGGAACGGTGAACTTTAGTTAACATTCTGACAAACACTTTTCCAGTGATGTTAATAGAACATTTGTTCAAAGCTACCTGGTTTTGAATAACATTCTGAACAAGTTAGCACAAAAGCATTTATACATCATTTATGGAAAATTTTAAATAGTTAAATGTTTGTCTAGACATTACTGCCTGTAGTTTTAAGTGGTTTGAAGCCTAGATCTTCAACTCTTCTCCTGGAAACCCACTGTCCTCCAAAGTTTATTTCCAACTTGCTTTATCACACTTGTCTTTGATTTTCCAAACAATCCTGAAAATCTTAATTAGACCTTAATTGAAACTCTGCAGGACAGCGGGTCTCCAAGAGATGAGCTGAAGACATTCCCTTAAATGTTGTCTTTAGTGATCACTTAACCAAGAAAAAAAAACTATTGTAATTATCCAGAAATAATGTTTTCAGAACTTAATTGGAGCATTTGGAAAACATATTTAAGAACATGTTGTTAGCTGGGTCTAAAGTTTATTGCTAAAAAAAATATATAATAAAAAATACTTGTGTTGTGTAAATGGAATCTTATAACTGAACGTTGCTTTCATCACTTATTAGAAATTTAATAAGGTCATCTGCTTGTTTTAATACACCAGCTTTACATATCTTCAGTGTTTTTTGCCTTCTTTTTTTTCACGCCCACCTCATTCACTTATTTTCTGTGATAATATCAGTATAAATCTTTATTTATTTATTTATTTTTTAAACAGATAAAATCAAGAATCTGGAAGTATAAATAACTCATGCTGATGAATTGCTCATTTATCAGGTTGTTTATAAAGAATAATTGCAATGAAAACAACATGGCTATAATTGATGAGTAGTATATAATAATAATAATGTGACAATCATAGGAGACAAACATGTATTTGGCAGTTCAGTTATATGCTATTCCATTCATAACATTCATCCTGGGATCCACTTTGATGCTGTTCAGTTATTATTCCTACTGTATAATAGAGACAGAAACAAACTTAAATATAATCTGGGAAACGTGATTTTTCCCTCAATCATTTCTCATTCAGCGTTCACTTGTAGGAGAGTGATGGAGAAATACTCAAATGCAAGTACCTCATCTCAGCTCAATGATAGCCCTTCAAGCAGTAGTCTCAGGTTCTTTTTTGGCCAAAATGATTAGTTCATTATTGCATATGTGTTTTTTTCAAGGTTTGAGATCAATTTCCTATGTGACCGCGATGACAAAATAGCCTTTCATTTCAACCCACGCTTCACTGAGTCAGATATAATCTGCAACTCATACATGGCCAACCACTGGGGGCAGGAGGAGAGGTGCAGCAGCTTCCCCCTCGGGAAAGAAGAGCCTTTCCAGGTGATAAAGCATCATGAGCACATTTTTATTGACAAAGCATCATGAGCAGCAGGCATTATGTTTGATTATGAGCGAAGATGATTTAGTCAGCATTGACTCCTTGTCTCTCAACAGATTGAAATTTACTCGGACAGTGATAACTTCCATGTTTACATTGACGAAACCAAGGTGATGCAGTACAAACACCGTGTGGAAGACCTGAAGACCGTCACGAAAGTGCAAGTGGTGAATGATGTCAATATCTCCTCTTTAGAGATCGCCAAAAAACATTTTTACTAAGTGCTGGGCAGGAAGGCCAAACAGATCATTCATTTGGAGTGAACCTTGTGTTTGTTTATGGTGGGTTATCGTTTTTTGCATTTCTGTTTACACACATTTCAACACTCATAATTATCCTCTGTAAAGGTGTGATTATTTTTAATGACCTGCCTTACCTTAACTCCATATTCATATGAATCTGTGAATAAATGGGATGTTTGAAAAGATGTCTGAAAGACTCATCTGGGTGACTCAGAATTTGTTTTTCCACAAAATCAATGACTAAAATAGATTCTGCAAATACATCTGGGTCTGCTTATGATATAAAACATCCTAAGAAAAAAAATAAAAAATAAATAAAAATAAAAAAATATATATATACAAATAAATAAAGTATGATTGGCTAACCTCTAAACATGCATATTTTCCCTCTTTAACAGAACTTAAAATAATAAAATAAAAAGACAAAAATACATATATGCAAATACATATATAGAAATACATATTTTAAATATACTAAAATATTGATATTGGTGTTTTTTCAGGATTATATGATGAATATAAAGTTAAAATAGAACTGTTGTAATATTATAAATGTGTTCACTTTCACTTGCATCCTTGCTATTTAAAAGAAAGGTAAAAAAATATTACCGACTCCAAACTTATGAACAGTAGAAAACTGTGGCAAAATCTTTCTTTAATCTTTCTTTTGGCATAGACTGCATGACGTTAAAGACTGTTGAGAGTTTGATCTGTAGCCTAACAGCTACAAGGTAGATACAGCTCATAGTGCTTTAACAAAGTACATTACATCATAAAGGCACAACATCATATAATATTATAGAGTGAAAGGCCATTAATAGCTGTTTAATTGCAGGTTCCCATTGTGACAAATTACCCCATAATGCGACAAAATAATGTCTGAGCAAAGTAAATTTTCAATATCATTTATGAAGCTTCAGACATAAAAATGTTTTGCCTATAACCTACAGAAATGACAATAATAAACCTACCCTGAGAAATATTAAAGGGGTGCTATGATGCGTTTACACTTTCTCAACTTTAGTTAGTCTGTAATGTTGCTGTTTGATCATAAAAAAATATCAGCAAAGTTACAAAGCTCAAAGTCCACTTCAATTTATTAATTTATTTAATAGAAATCAGCTTTTCTCCTTCTGATGCCTGAAATGGATTAATTTTGTTCAATATTTTGCTGAATATGTTTTTGTGCTGGCACCTTTTCTGGTTTACGAATGTCTTGGATAAATAATGATGGCAATAAAACCACCAGTAAGTTGCAGTAAGTCCATGTTTTAATAAATGATTTATTGAATCATTCAAATCACAAGATTCGTTCAAAACGGCTGATTCAAAGAAACGAAACAAGTGAGTCCATCTGACTGGACTGTTGAATCACTGGCTCACTCGATTCGTTCAAAATCTGATTCATTTCAAGGAACGAAACAGCGTGTTGCTATGCACTGTTGTATAAAATGATTAGCACATTTGTGCTCGCGCAGAAATATTACAAGATAATCAGAAAAACTACATTGCTTGAGCAAGGAATATAAAATGTAAAAACTCATTTTATTTCATTGCTTGAATTATAAGGGCATTCTAACTGTATTGTAACATGCTTCTTCCTGCAGTGAATGCTCTGTTATTGTTTGTTTTTTGCAAAGTCGGTGACGTCGATAATGTTCTACTATCGTGTCTCAAGCCATCACACATACAGCACAATAACATAATGTCGGGGAATGTCTTTAAATTGTAATCAAGAAAAAAAAATACCTTCTCCTCCTTTGTCTTCTTTTTAACGAAAAGTTGCGCTTGAACCATTTTGCACGAAAGATGACGAAAACTTGCTTCGGCTTGGGAGCAGTTTGTTACAGTACCGATTTCTGATTGGTCAGTCGCCGCTCTTTAGTTTGTGAATCATCATAAATAATTTAGAGAATTGTAACATTTAATTTAAGGAGAAGATTTTTGTCTTCTTTTCAACCTGGGGGGATGCCATCACCCCGCATCCCCCTCAATTCGAGTATTAAGTAAAAAATAAAATAAAAAAAATGTCTCCTGTGTCTGTGACTTTGCACTCTGTGCTTGATGCTACAGTGTTCTGTATCTTAATAAGAGCAGTGTGTCAGTTTGTTTTAAGTCTTTAAAGCAGGGTTTACTTGTGTGGACTTTTTTTCCACTCATGATCATCATTAAGCTTGGACCAGTGGATCACACACGTGTTGATCAATACCATCACTCTGAACTACGCTATTGACTCAAGCTCTATTGATCAGACTGTTTGGTGTGCATGTTTTTGTTTTTAGAAATTTTTTGAGCTTTTAATGTACTTTTTGTTCTATATAAGGTGACCATTTTATTATTAATTATTATTATTTAAATGAATGGCGTAGCTGATCATGTGATGATGGCTGATGCGGCGTTCCATGTAAAATAAAACACATTTTTCAAAAATGTAATCTGCCTTCATCTCATGCAAATATATAGAAGTAGACTATCAAAAGTGCTGTTCGTTTCGGTATATGTACAACTTTTTTTAGTTTAACATTGGTGAGTAGCCTACCACTTTAATTCTGCGGCCACTACACCTCGGTGTGTGCGGAGAGAAGAGGGGAAAAAGAAGAAAACTGTTCCCATCACATCAGAGACACGTCGTGTGACGCTGACGCTCATTTCTTCGCATCAGATGGAGATGAAGGAGAAGCACATGAACCCCGTCCTTCTCTGACTGCACCTGACGCGCGCGCACCTGCTGCTACTCCACACATATCGTCGGTATGTAGTAATATTTCGTTTTGATTCCGTTTAGGCTATATTTTACATTCTATAATTGCTCTAATGCATGGGGAAAAAAAAGAAATAAGGAAAAATGACTTAACTTACAGAGACCAACGCGTAATATGTCAGAGGAAAAACTGCTTAAAAACAACTGGATTTTCGACACCGTATGTATTAGACGCAATTTATTCATTATAAGCAGCTAGACAAGATAGGAGATTTATTGTGGCTCCAGATCCTTCATTCCTAAGAGTTTGCATACGCACGGTTTAATCATACTTGAAGAAAAGAATGCAATATTAAGAGATGGAGTTATTTGTTATATTTATTACTAACGAGTACTAGCCTGTGCTTAGAGTTTATTTTAATGATCTAAGTCCAATAACACAAATGCCTGTTTTCTCTAGTGGTTTTGTTTGTTGGTTTCAAAAACCTAGTTCAAACAGTATGAAATGAGAATAATTTTGCAAAACGGTGCCCTTAAGGACCATCACACAATATCACACACTATTTATTCTGCTTAAGCAGCTGATTTATTGTGGTTTGCATATTTCACAATTTAATCTCGCACGAAAAATGACAAGATTATGGTGGGGAAAAATGAAAATGTAATAAAGAAATATATTAGTGACGTTTATTATTAATCAGGCACTGGATTTTAAGGATTAGGGGTTAGTCAGAGCAATTACTTGGATGTTATCTTGTAATTTAATTTCCCTCCTAATGTGTGTCATGTTTCCGTAGAGGGCAGTTGGCTAAGAGATGGATTTCATTACCTTACTCCTTTTGCCTGAGGATGAATATGCCTTGAGCTTTAGTAATCGACTCTGGGATGTCTGAAGCAGCCTTTGGATTCCAACCACCACATATTAAAACGTCACAAATATCCCCTGAACCTTTACGGGAAACAAAAGGAATATGAATTTCACTGCTGGCTTGCTGAAAAAAGAGCTTCTGCTCTCAAACGCCTTGCAGTCCTTGAACGCCTCTTTCCACGGTGCCGAGGACTTTGCGAATGATGTTTTCCTCCACCAGAGTGGAGAGCTGGAGAGACTGCTGCTGCTGACAATCAAGGAGCCCACCACTATCGCTCTCACCGTCATGTATTCGTTATCATTTGTGGTGGGTTTCACTGGAAATCTCATGGCCATTCGAATGCTTACCTGCCAGAAGACTAAGAGGATGCAGATCATCAGTGCCACCCGGAGTTTACTCATCAACTTGGCGGTGTGTGATCTGATGGTGGTTTGCATTTGCATGCCCATCACGCTCGGCCACACCATTTACACCGCATGGGTGTACGGAGACCTCCTGTGCCGGGCTGTTCCCTTCATCCAGGCCGTGTCTGTCTCTGCAAGTGTCCTCAGCCTGACCGTCATTAGCATCAACAGATACTACAGCGTTCACAGCCCACTCAATTCCCTCTCGTACTTCACCCAGAAGAAGATCTATATCACCATTGTGTGCGTCTGGATCCTCTCCTCGGCCATTTGCGCACCTCTGCTCTTTATGATCAAGCTGGACGAGATCCACTTAATCGACATCGCCGTGCCGATCTGCAGAGAGCTCTGGCCACAAGCGAGACTTAAGCAGGTCTACAATGTGCTCCTTTTTGTTGCTCTCTACTGCATCCCTGTAACCTTCAACCTAATCATCAGCTTTCTGACCGGCAGGAAGCTCTGGAGGGCTTCTCAACAATTCGCAGACTTTGATCCACACAGCCAAGTCGTGCACGCCTCACATCTGAAGATGCGCAAGAAGATCGTCAAAGTGGTGGTCACCCTGGTTCTCTTATTCGCCATCTCCTGGCTTCCGCTTTACGTTGCAGACATCCTGATTGACCACGAGGTTCATCCACCTCACTGGGTTCTGCAGACTCGGCCTTTCACGCAGTGGCTGGGCCTGACTAACTCCAGCCTCAATCCCATCTGCTATTGTTTCTTAGGTGATTTGTACCGCTCTGCCAGAGCAGTCAGGTCCAGGTATCATCAGAGAATGCTTTCCGTCCTTCGATCCTCCAGCTCTTTTAAACTGTCCAGTTTGCTTTCTCTTAAAAAGCAGAAATCTGGCCGGCGGCAAGGTGCCGTGAGCCAGGCGTCAGTGGAGACTCTTTCTGACTGGTGTTCCAACAACAGCCAAATGGTGTCACTCCAAAGCCTCTCAGAGAAGATAGTGTCTTCAAGCAATCCTGAGTTATCCAACTTGTAGTCAGGGTGAATATAACCGAAAAGTATTCAAGGCACTTATAGGGATAGTTCACCCAAAAACAGATTTTGTGTTCCATAAAAGAAAAGAAATGATATGAGATTTGAGATAGTTTCGAACATTTGCCTTGTGAGTCAAAAAGCATGTGATTCTGATGTTTTGATGCAATATAAGCATTGTTTGTGTGCATAACTAACCGTACACAGGTACAATGCATCATCACTTATAGTTTATAAGATTAGAAGTTGCTTGATGTAAAGTGGGACTTCCTGTAAATAAAGGACAGTTAGTTTTGTATATGCATCCCTGACACAGATTGTACATAAATGCCCAGTTAAGGCCTGTTCACACCAAGACAAATGTTTGGATGCGGAAATTCAGTGCTATAAATATTTTAATTTGAATTAACAGCTGTTCAGACCAATGTGGATATTTGCATGCCACTGATGCAATGTTTTTTTTTTTTTACAGAGACATGTTCTAATCTATTTTCTGTTAAACAGCGAAGAAAACAAGCCGACCAATGAGATTCACACATTTGTTCACATACCCAGAGCCATTGCTGTTATATGAAACTACTAGTCTCATCTCTGTACTCTTGTATTTGGTGTTGTTTGATAAACACTATAGAGAATACATGTCATGTGTCGGAAATGGAAAGTTGTGCAGCACTACTTTGTGTAATGAAGAAATGAAGGTATTTGCATTTTTTCTATAAGAACCATCTACTGTTAGTGAATTTGCCTGTCTGCTGTTTTTTATATTTATTGGTCTGAACAGACAAATCACATTCGAAAATAGAACAGAATTTTCTTATACAACGTTTGTGTTAGTATGGACTGACCTTTACTTGCCACCAAAAAGCAGGAGAGTTGTATTTTAAATTGGGGGTTTTCAAACTGGGGGACCCAAAAAGACTCACACTTTACAAAATATAGAATTTCAACGTTATATAAAGCATACTTATTAAACATGTTTAACACAATAATCTTAAACACATTTACTTAGTTGTATATTCTAAGTTTCATTCTGCTTTCTATTTTTTTTCTATTGATGGCTTAATTAAAAACAAATTTTCATCAATTAAAATAATTCAAATAAAAAGTTATGCATCTAACTGTAGAAAATACTGGTAGAAAATACTGGTTAGAAAAGAAAAGTGAAGTGAATATCTTCTAGATATTTAATCATTTGCTTTGGCTTAAGTGCAATGACAGTATAAAAGTCAGTTATTTAATATTTTATAAATTATTCACTTATCTGTTATTTCACACATTTAATATTTTTCTCATTTAGTGTAAATATGTCAAATTATGAATACATGCCATTATGTTTTAGGAAGGGGGTCCTTCAAAATCGTCATTTTGGGGTCCTTGACTTAAAAGGTTTGAAACCCCGTTTGAAATTAAATGATGTGTTTTAAATCGATATTGTGTACTATATAAACATATACATTTGCATTCATAAAAATATCATATTTGTTCAAGATTTTCAAGAGTGCATGAATGAAATGAAATTCAGACAGAATGTATACGTTCTAAATGCCTTGTGAAGATTCAAAGCAATTCGATTCAATTAAATGTACTGTGCTTGATTGTGAATAATCATCTGTTCTTGCCTTCTTCAATAGAAACCAACGTGAATAGAATCAGATCTTTTGATGGGAATAGATCCACACTCCGAGGAATATAAGAATATAATTCCCCACATGAAATACAGACACAATAATCACCTCTTCATTTTGTGACTTTCTGAAATGACAAAAGTTTTGGAAGCAGATGAACAGTAATTCTGTTCAGGAGCGATACAGACCACAGCAGTTAGTAGCCCTAGTCTTTCAGTGAGTGTGATTTCACCAAGTACAACATGTTCCTGGATCAACATCCTTGTTGATCCTGGAACAACATTCCAATCAACCAATCAGAATTGAGGAATAACTTTACAGGAAATATCTGTTTTAGGCTTAAGATCAGGGTTGTTAGCTGTCAGCTATCATTTGACACTGATTTTAGGAATACATTATGGGTAAGGTTAGGTTTAGGGGTAGGGACTGGGTTAAGTCTATATTTTTGGACAGTATCTTTCATGTCTTACTTGGCAAAATCATGGCGATCCTTTCGTTGAGTGTGATTTCACCAGGAGCAGGGCATTACAGAAAATACAAGGAACACTTCTTGACTTGAATAAAAGAGAAAAAGAAATATGGCGAGATGGTGAATGTTATCATCTCTTTAGATGCGCTGGCATTAAATATACGCTTATAATCTAAGACATTCTGTTAAAATGATATTTTATATTTACCATAAATAATATTCAAAATAAAATGGTTGATTTCATTAAACTTAAGTGAATATGACATTAATTGCTTTATTTTATTAAAATTAAAAAACAAAAATTGAATTAAATTCAGTGAATTAAATTCAAATTTCAATTTTTATTGAAAAATAAAAACATTAACAAAGAAGTAGTTATAGGATATAAAATTAATTGTGTTACTCTTTGTTCGGTCACATTTTCTTCTTCCAATGAAGCTCACAATGCACTCTGGATCATTTCAAATCATGCTGGACAACATCGTGAGGTTTGATCAAGTTCATGCAGCTTGAGTGCTTCTACATTGTGTGTGTGTGTGTACATATACATATACATATATTATATATTGTGCAATATTTGTATAGTTATACCCACTCAACCTTCAGGAATAACAACTTTAAATAATTTTAATCTGTAGCAAATTAAAATGGGAACCTTATATAAAAATGTAAGATAAGTAGCACAAAAAATGTGTACGATTCAAATGTTTTTAAAGTCTCTTATGCTTATCAAAGCTGCATTTATTTGTTTAAAATTTAGTAAAAACAGTGATATTGTGAATTATTATAATGTAAAAGTGAAATAAAACAGATAATTGGAGTAGGTTTCACAAGAATCTTATTTGAGATTTTCATGTTTAATTAAATGTGGGCTTTGTACTTATTTGTGAAATTTAGCCACTCCTGAGTGAGTTTGTACTATAAATTGTCATCAGTGTACAATTTCAGTGTGCAATTTAAACTAACCGTTTCTATTGTAAAACATATTTTAAAATGCAATTAATTCCTGTGATGGAGTCATTTCTCCAGTTATATCATATTTTAAAATATCATTCAGATATGCTCAAGAAACATTTCTTATTGTTATCATTGTTGAAAACAGTTTAGCTGCTTAATATTTTGTAAAAACGGTGATACCTTTTTTGGTGCAGAGATTTCTTTGTTGAATAGAGACTTCAAACAAACACCTTATTATTACTTTCAAAAATAAGTAAATAAATGTTAAAGATGTAAATATATATATATATATATATATATATATATATATATATATATATATATATATATATAAAACTCTCTGCCATTTAAATTACTTAAAGTAAAATACATCAAGCATCTTTCTTAGTACTGAAGGAAATGTATTGGACAAAGAAATGTCCCATGATTATGAGAATAAGGGAAACACAGAGGAAGAGAGTATAATGGGCATCACTTGAGCCTCCAATCTTTACCTTCTTAAACACTGTGATCATCATTATCATGTGAACTCCATTGATCCAAGCTGCAACAATCAGTTCCAGGTGATCTCCAGTAACAGATCCTACTCCTTCACAGTGCAAAAGTCACTTCTATGATTGATGTTACCCTTGGTTCCACCATTGGCTCCACTGTCATCAACCCCAGCAGGATGAGTCTGTGAATAAATAACAGATAGTCACACATCATCCAACCAATTCCATCTGTGACATTCCCTTCAATACCACTAATTTCCTAGGATAAATCCTAGATACCTGTCAGCAGAGTGAGAGCACGTACGACCTCAACAGCAGTGCACATGCACGGTTTGAATACGCTCATGATGATCTGACCACTTGCTTCCCCCCAAAACACACAAGATAAACAATGCCATACCATTCGAAAATATCCAACATACCCATTGCAATTGCAGGACACAATACTTTATATGCAAATGGTTTAGTATCAAATCCAACAGCGACATCAGAGGACATGGAATACGGCTAATACAAATACTCCTTTGCTTTGATCCATTAGCTGTGCCTCATCATCTTGTGCCCTCAAATTCTCTCAAGATGTCAAAGGGAAGACCACAGGGAATATAAAATTACCAAGGATGGTTGCTGCAGAATATAGTTAAGATTCAGTCAGAGACAGATGACTTAATCATTAGTAAAGATGCCCAGTTGACCTGAATCTCCCGCCTGAATCATATCTAGAGTTATAAATAATCAAGTAATAGAGTTATTAAGTGCTATTGTCTCTAAATCTTAAGATTAGCTCCTTATGATAACAGATCAATTAAACCTTAGCAAAGTTTCCAAGAAGGATGTCATGTGTCAAATGGACCATGTGTATAATCCATTTAGAGGTCTCACCATTCTTTGGGTCAGAGACAAATGAAAGGGTCAGTAATGAAATATACCTTGAATACATTTTAAAATGTTTTTTTTTTCCAAGGTATATGTCAAAGTAAATCTCCATACACTGATCAGCCTTTAAAACCAACCGACCACACAGAAGAGATACTGTAGCTCAGATTGATGAAAAACTTCATGCTGTCCTTGACAAAAAGGAGTCAGAATACAGAGTGCATCACAGTTTGCTGCATTTAGGGCTGCATAACCACAGACCAGTCAGAGTGCCCATGCCTACAATAGGCGTGTGCGAGTCAGAACTGGACTGTGGAGCAATGGAAGAAGGTGGCCTGGTCTGATGAATCACATTTGCTTTTAGATCTGGTGGATGAGTCCATGTGTGTCGTTTACCTGGGGAAGAGATGGCAGCAGGATGCACTATAGGAGGAAGACAGGCAGGCGGAGGCAGTCTTATGCTCTGGGCAATGATTTGCTGGGATACCTTGGGTCCTGGCATTCATGTGGATGTTACTTTGAAATAACAATTGCAGTCAGGGGTGCTGGACTGGGGGTAAAACCAGTACTGATTGCCAGGGCCCTGGAATATATATTTTCAAAGTCTGGAATATATATTTTCAAGAGGGGGGGGGGGGGGGCATTAGGACTGCCTATGCATAGGGTCCGGGATCTTGTGCAGCACCCCTGATTGCAGTGGCCCCTTTCAGCAGGATAATACATCTGCCACGCTGCAAAAACTGTTTAGGAATGGTTTGGGAACATAATGTTTAAAGATGTTGTTTTGGCCACCAAATTCCACAGATCTCAATCCAATTGAGCATTATGGGATGTGTTGGCCCTCGCAACTTGCAGGACATAAAGGATCTGCATCTAATGTCTTGGTGGCAGATACCACAGGACATATTCAGAGGTCTTGTGGAGTCCATGCCCATTATTCCCCAAAAACATATAACATATTAAATAATTTCACATATAAAAAAAATATGCTCATAATAGAAGAGGTGTATTAAAGTCATTGTATTTGTAAAACTCATTTTAACGTATTTTTAAATTATATAGAAACAAAAAATAAGCGTCATGTCATTGACCCCTTTTCTGCAGACACAGTTTAAGCATTTTTTAGAAAGCCATTGCACCTCAGGCCATATGCCCAGACTGACATCTTTTCAAAAACATATGCACAGGATACTTATGTCCTGTGGAGACAGAAAAGTAAAAAAAAATCCATCCCTATGATGAACCCCTAGCTCTGCAGAGGGGAGGAAGCGTTGGCTATAGTGATATGATGGCAGATGTGTGATGGCTTGGTTTACCCTCAGCTGTGAAAGCAATCCATCAAGAGGAGAGAGAGAGAGAGAGAGAGAGAGAGAGAGAGAGAGAGAGAGAGGATGAGTGCTGCATGTAAACATCTGCAAACATCTTCCTGGGTTATGTCTCGGGGACATGCCAGCTGGCCTCTCAAAAAGAGAAAAAAAATACTGACAGCATGTTTGAAAGAAGCTTGTACGGAAACCCTTATCCCTCTTTAATTTATGTGTATTTGTGATATACTGTATAACTGATAACAGCAGAATCCCAATAAAAGAGATTCATGCAAGGCAAATTTATTTGATAGACTTATGAATATTTACCTATTTAATTGCACATAATTTTATTGAAAACACTTCACAATAGAAACACTATGAATAAAAATTAAATGATTTCACTCAATTAGCATTGGTTTTAGGGAAAGGGGAAAATGCCTAATGTATATCTAATTCCTGTAAATACTGAATAATAAACTTAAGTTAATTACAAGTAATAAATGCAAAAATAACAACATTATTAACAGCAAGCTTAGGGACTCCTGTGCCAATTCTGAACGTCTCTTCCTCCACTGGAAGTAAGGGGTCTAGCCCAACCCTCAGCACTCGGTGACCCCGCTCTGTGACTTTACGTAGTCTTCTGCTTCATGGCTGAGTTGATGCTGTTCCCAAATGGATCTGCTTCCCAATAATACAACTTACAGTTAACTGTGGAATTTCTAGCTTCTAGCTTTCTAACAGCTCAATGTCCCAATACTTTTGTCCATATAGTGTATAAGGGAGAATATAGTTCTGTGAATTATTTTTTTCTTTTCAACTTTTCCCTCCCACTAGCACCAGCTAAAATTAAACCTATTGTGAGATTAACATTTGCAGGGCCCTTTTCAGCTGATCTAATTCAATCAGAGGGGAATACATCGGTCGACACCACTGATTTCATTGTGAAGTGAAAAAACTTGATTATCCAAGACTTCATGCCCTCAGTGCAAGCGACCTGTCGGCAGACCATTTTCATTACCATTTCTCATCAAGAGTTCTGTTGAAAATGATCACTGTGACATGCACAGACAACACTAAAACACTGATAAAAAAAGAGAGTGTGTCTATATTCATTAGAGTTAAAAAAAAAGTTCCTGTATATCTGAGAAAAAAAGGAGAGGCAGGAAATCAATGAAGAGATCTGATTAAATTAATAAAGAACAAAATCCCACCATATCATTTTGATGCATAACAAATTAAAATGGCAATCATTTAGCAAAATCGTATTTGCCAGTTTAAATCCCAAATCATGTCATTATTTCCGGTTTAATTAAAAAAATAATTATTTTGTGCATCTGCAGTGAATAATTAGTCAGATTCCCATAGACCAAATTAATAGGGTAAATATAGATTTTTTTTTTTAGTCTGTAAAATACAGCTTTTTTAAAGCAGATAGCAGCTGTTTTTAATTCATCTTTTTGGTATAGCCTGTGGGTGTATTTATATTTTATTCCAAATATCTTTAGGGTCTATACCCTAAGATAGAATTGCAAACTACCTATACAGCTTTGCATACAAATCATCTATATTACACCTTGGATTATGATTAGAAAATCGGAATATGGTGCTTACACCCCTTCATGACCCTGAGTGTGATTTTCTAATTTAGCAAAAACCCTGAGCTAGAACAACATCAGCAATCTCCATCATAACAGCCTTTCCTATTTTATCTTTCAAGTTTTGCAATTTTTGTGTACTTGCATAGATATGGAACAAATCCATGTAGGAATCAAGACAGACCAAAACCTGTCCTGTCTGAGTGGTTCATTTAACCAGGGCGATGTAAAGGAAAGCGCTCGGGCCATCTGTGACCACTGCCCTCTGTGGCCTTCATGACCACACTGTTCCATACACTGATCTTTCCTTACAGTCTGAGGAAGAAGCTTCCTGTCTGCTTCAGTACATTGGTAATACCTACAACACAAAGGAATACAAAAAATACCAGTAAGTGTTTCCTAACAGCTGTTCAACACTCCTGTTTTCTTAATAGCCATATTATCCTACAAGAATACATTGCATAGCCAGTTTATCAAAGGTGGTGGGGAATGTTCCATAAAAATCAGAATCAGAATGCCCAGACACTGCATGATCACATGACCACACTTTTAATGCCTAAGTTCTCGACATATAGTGGATTTGTGCCATCTAGTGGTTAAGGCCTGCCAACACGACAATATTCTGTAGAGGGAACATATTTTCTGTATTTTTCTTTGGGATGCACAATACCTATCAGCCAACATCGCAGATGTTTATTATTATTATTATTATGTATTGGGCTGATACTGGATATTTAACTGCACTCATTTCCCTTAATCCAGCCATGTCAGGGAGATGCTGTGTGTATCTAGGTGAAAAAATAAGCACTTTATTCTGCCTGCCGAAAGTAGATGCATTTAGGAAGCTTTAAGATTACTTTCAACAGAAAGGCAAATTCTGAATCAGCTATATGTTATTTGTTTAAGTATTTGCTATTGACTGTTCAAATGCAGAGTTTTGCAGTCTTGTGTGTGTGTTTGTTTGTGTGTGTGTGTGTGTGTGTGTGTGTGTGTGTGTGTGTGTGTGTGTGTGAGTGAGTGAGTGAGTGAGTGAGAGAGAGAGAGAGAGAGAGAGAGAGAGAGAGAGAGAGAGAGAGAGTGAGAGAGAGACAGTCTCACTTCTGCTGACTGTTGGGAACTGGAAGACGTGCAGGCGGATGTAGTTCGTCAGCGCTGCGTGGTTAGTAATGAGCGCAGAGAGAGAATAAAACAAATCGCTGGTCACGAATAAGAAGAAAAAAACAAGGATTTGTAAAGAAAAAGTCAGAGGATTTTGAAATAAGCCAAAGGGAGACTAAAGTAAGGAAACTATAAGGAAACTTGGTTTCCATCTTCCGCCTGCACGTGTTCTTCCTATGTGTAAACATACCAGGAAATAAAGCTAATTCTGATTCTGATTCTTCTGATTATACATAATTTACAATGACATAAATACAGGTGCATCTCAATAAATTAGAAAGTCATGGGAAAGGTCATTTATTTCAGTAATTCAACTCAAATTGTGAAACTTGTTAAATAAACTAAATAAATTAAATGCACACAGACTAAAATAGTTTAAGTCTTTGATTCTTTTAATTGTGATTATTTTGGCTCAGACTCAACAAAAACCCACCAATTCACCATCTCAACAAATTAGAATATGCTGACATCAGCTAATTAACTCAAAACACCTGCAAAGGTTTCCTGAGCCTTCAAAAAGGTCTCTCAGTTTGGTTCACTAGACTACACAATCATGGGGTAGACTGCTGATCTGACAGTTGTCCAGAAGACAATCACTGACACCCTTCACAAGGAGGGTAAGATACAAATATTCATTGCCAAAGAAGCTGGCTGTTCACAGAGTGCTGTATCCAAGCCTCTTAACAGAAAGTTGAGTGAAAGGAAAAAGTGTGGAAGAATAAGATGCACAACCAAGCAAGAGAACCGTAGCTTTATGAGGATTGTCAAGCAAAATCAAACTTTACAAGGAATGGACTGAGGCTTGGGTCAAGGCATCAAGAGCCACCACACACAGAAGTGTCAAGGAATTTGGCTACAGTTGTCGTATTGTCTTGTTAAGTCACTCCTGAACCACAGACACTGTCAGAGGCATCTTACCTGGGCTAAGGAGAAGAAGAACTGGATTGTTGCCATTGTTCCAAAGTCCTCTTTTCAGATGAGAGCAGGTTTTGTATTTCATTTGGAAACCAAGGTCCTAGAGTCTGGAGCAAGGGTGGAGAAGCTCATTATCCAAGTCGCTTGAAGTCTAGTGTTTCCACAGTCTGTGATGATTTGGGGTGCATTGTCATCTGCTGGTGTTGGTCCATTGTGTTTTTTGAAAACCACTACACACTACACTACACCACTACACAAGTCACTACACCCGTTAACCAAGAAATCTTGGAGAACTTCATGCTTCCTTCTGCCGACCAGCATTTGTAGATGCTGATTTCATTTTCCAGCAGAATCTAGCTCCTGCCCACACTGCCAAAAGACCTAAAAGTTGGTTAACTGACCATGGTGTTGGTGACTTGCCAACAAATTCACCAGACCTGAACCCCACAGAGACTCTATGGGCTATTGTCAAGAGGAAAATGAGAAACAAGAGACCAAACAATGCAGATGAGCTGAAGACCGCTGTCAAAGAAACCTGGGCTTCCAGACCACCTCAGCAGTACCACAAACTGATCACTTCCATGCCACGCTGAACTGAGGCAGTAATTAAAGCAAATTTAGCTCCTAACAAGTACTGAGTACATGTACAGTAAATGAACATACTTTCCAGAGGGCCAACAATTCACTAAAAATTAATTTTTTATTGGTCTTATGAAGTTTTCTTATTTGTTCAGGATACTGAATTGATAGGTTTTTTATTAAATGTGAACCAAAATCATCACATTTAAAATAACCAAATACTTAAACCACAGTCTCTGTGTGCACTGAATTTATTTAATACACGAGTTTCACAATTTGAGTTGAAGTACTGAAATAAATGAACTTTTCCATGACATTCTAATTTATTGAGATGCACCTGTATACACACACATATAAAGAGAGACAGGATGACCATCAGAAGAGCTCTTTTACTGAATAAACATTGTTCCTTTAGAAATTAACAACATTGCTGTAAAACGGCAAAAATAAAGGGCAAATAACAATTACAAATTACAGTGTTTACACCATGCATTGAACATTATTGACCCTTTTTCTTTTAAATTGAAGCATTAAATAATACAATAATAAATAAACCAAGAGCTCAAAGCCCAAAAGGAAAAAACCAAACCAAACCAAATGACAAGAACACACTTGCTGAGACCTGATTTAATGTAACAAATATTTCCCCTTTGTTCAACATGATCTCCTGAAAATATTTCATGCAACTGAAAAATTCCTATGACTCAAAAGTACACCAGGATATATATATATATATATATATATATATATATATATATATATATATATATATATATATATATATATTCTTAATATTGGCATCAAAACACTAAACAATATATCAGCTTTCTTTGTACAATGTGGCACCAAATGTATACAAAACACAGGTCCTCATCTTGAAACTGAAATCAACAGCATAGGCAAATGCACACGTGTATTAAAACTTTTCCCATGTAACAGAACTTGTGGTTTATGAAATAAGAAATGTTGGAACTGATCTGACAAATCTCAACAGCACAAGCCAGAATTGTGGCTACAAATCTGATCTTTTCCATGACGCAACACATAATACTACACTTTTCTTCTTTTTTCTCTTTTTTTAAGTAGGAGCTTTGATTGTTTTAACTGCAAGTCAGAGACTTACTTACAAAAATAAGTTTTTTGAGTGTAAACTTTTCTCCAAAGGCACTGCTACTGAATGGGCCCAACAGTGCGCTAATTCAGAATCGTGGCTTCCTCTGAAATGGGACGTCCCGTTCCCTCTGGCCCGTCACTTTCACAACAATCATGCTACACTTTTGCTCCACAGTATTATTCCCTACTACAATATGCAATCTTATCCACTTTCTCTTCCTTAAATCTCTCACTGCCTTAGAGATCCATTTTAAACATGTGATCAAATGTGCAAAATGCGGGACGAAAACATGACGAAAACCAAAAGAAACACTTTCTTGGTAAAGAAAATACTATAAAAATAACCCAAATAAACTATTAAATAATTATTTTGCACATGCCCACATTTAACTTGCAACTAGAGGAACTAATACTGACATTTGTGCTTCAATTACACCAAATTACTCTTGCAAAGAAAGAAAGAAATACCCTGTGCCTGCAATTATATTCCTAACAATATCCAAACAAGGCCATCATTTTACCCTCTAAAGTCTAAACCTAACAGATTTTTTACAAATGGTAAATTTAGTTTGCTACAATATTCATGAGTGATGCATATTTATGAATGACTGCAAGGCACACATGCTAACATCTATAGCATGCTGCAGATCAGAGGGCTCATCCAGTCCCTGCTACACACCAACACAATAAAAGGTTCAAAATGATGAAAGGCAAGATTACCTCGACAAGAGCAGGCCATAATCTGAATTCTCCAGCCTCTAGTACAAAGAAATATCTTCTGATGACAGTTACTCCATTCACTCACTTCACTGCAGAACAATGGCAATTTTGTGAAATAGTGGACTATGAACTACTTTAAAAGGTTGAAAAAAAATAATACAAATAAAAAAGAATTTGTCTCCAACTTTCCATGGACACATTGAGGTTTTTGTGTATGTATATATAAAGAATACTTGGGCAGTGATCCCTTTATGATAAAAAAACAAAAACAAATGTCAAATGTTTTCGTGCATTTCAAAATACTATGTAGTTTTTTTCCCCCAAGGACAAAAGTGCCTTCACTTTTCACATTTAGTTGTAAAAGGTTACAAAAATATTCTAAAATACTCTAATATGTGCACTTGCTAAATGTAAAATACTTTTTTTAAATTTCTTGTGATATTTTAGTGTAAAACATACAACTAAACAACTGTAAAGGGACAAAAGTCTCTTGCTAGGATGATCACATCCATCCACATTACAAGAATAGTACTAATACTGTAATGAATGTGTTTTAAACACTGTTGAGAATATCAAAAAAAAAAGAAAGAAAACTGGGCTTCTTTGAGTAGGTTGTAGGTAACCATCATACGTCTCTCAAATTGTCCATGAAGTCCATACAAAAAACAGTAACATTTAGTGGGATACTGGGAAATGGACTGAGGAAATGTAACCTGTGTGCAAGGAATGTATATTCACTACAGTATTACTTTCAATGCCCACAAGCTCCAAACAAAAACCTAAAAGCTCTTTCACATGACTCAAATCAGCATTCCCCCAATGCACAGAACCGCATTTTGTGAAGCTTGAAGCTACAGCATTACCCTCAGCACAGGGTGAACGTTAACACAATACTAAAATTTCAAATTGGTTGCACCATTTATTACTGATTTGTTCAAAGTGCAGCCATTGAAACGGTCAGCAATCCATGCCATGCCTTCTCTTATCGGCCATCATTGATTACAGCAAGTTTTTCGACAATTACCTGAGCTGTAAGGTCATGTCAACGTGGACACTGGCTGACTGCATTAAACCCTGCTCTAGAGACTATCACGTAATGTAAAAGGCCAGGAAAGAAAATCCAAATAACCATGTCCTTATTATGTTTTTAAGAGCCCTCAAAATATAGTAAAATACTGGTAAAACACTCACTATAATATTTGCAAACCACAAATACTTTTGTATGTACGTGACGTGGAAAAAAAAAATAGATATCATGGCCACAAATTAAAAAAGAAAATAATATTTCCTCAACTACTTAGTGTACTAATTCATTCACTCATTTTATTTTTTAATTGTGGCCATTTTGTACTAAATTATTTGCTCATTTTAATTTAGTCGAATCATGGCCAAGTTATATGAATTTGTTCCTCACTTTAATTTAAAACATGGCCAGGTATAAATTAATTCAATTGTTTCAGTTAATTCATGGCCACATTGCACTAACTTCTTCCCACATTTTAATTTAGTTAAATCATGGCCACAATTTAACAAGAGAACAAATCAGTACAACGTAGCAACAATTTAACTAAAATAAGCAAATTAAGTTGTGAATACATGTTCTTCATTTTTTGTTCTACTGATGTCATGGGTGGGGTGCTGTACTTTTGAATAGCTGCCAATGGAAAAATATGCTTTTTGGAAGCACTGTATCTACCTTCCAAGACTTAGCTAACTAGCCAAACATTGATCCTCTGGACATGAGCCATGTGAAAGAGCCTTTATAAACAGCATCGTGTGAAAGAACCAAGCAGCAGGAACTCCTATTGCCCTGTTTCTTGTGCTGTGAAAATCTTGTCAGCACCTCAGTAAAGTTGACAATCAGCGTATCACTCATGTACCAGCTTCTCTGGTTTAGAATACCCAAACAGTTTAAAATCGCCCTCATAGAGCCTGTACAGCTCTTTTCTGGACTCCAATGGTATGTTGGCAAACCAATCGCGCTCCCAACTGCTGACCGTTCGATTGCGATGACTTTGTGGGAACTCGACAACATTGTCTACACGGAGAATCCGCAACAAATGCTCAGCGTCCTCGTCCAAGGTCTCCAGCTTCCCCACGAAATCATAATTTATCTGGCAGGGATGGCACAGACGGTACATTTGTCTCCAGTGCTCATTAAAAGGCATCTCTTTCTCAGTGTTAGGATCCAGTAAATACTGAACGAAATTGGAGAAAGACGGTCGAATCCCAGCGGCAAAAGCGTCCACGACTGATGCCGGTGGATCCGAGTAATTGCTGAATTTTCTCAACATGGTGACGGCGAATCTTTTGTAGAAGTCCTCGTTCTCTTGTTCGAATTTGTTGCGATAGGCAGAGATCAGTCGCACGAAAGGGATCCCTGACGAACAAAAACTTGGTGTATTTCTTAAGCTTGATTTTCATGAGGTGCCGAGAGAACTTTCCATAGCGCTTCCAGAACTTGTTGAAGGTGAAGTGCAGGCTATTGTTGTGGATGAGCTCCTGAGGAACATCTAGAGGGTCTTGGTAGGGCACGCCGTCCAATAACAGGCTCTCGCTCAGCACGATCATGATGCGCTTCCAGTTTGTGCAGGCCACCTTGGGAACATAACAGTAAATGATCCCATGCCTGTCGTCCACGATGAGGTGATCCAACTCTTTATTGGGTATGTCATCAAAAGTCCTGTTCTTTCCCGGGAAGTCAAAGTAACTTTTGTTACTGCACACATCTTGGATCAGCTGCTTTCTACTGTCCTGCCTCTGTTTTTTCTCAGGGTCAATTGGCCTCAGATGGATCTTCCACTCTCTTCTTGGGATGAATTTCTCCTCTGATTTCTCAGAGGACTGATTGTGAAGGTCTCCAGGGGGCGGTTCTCCTCTCACCTGTTCCGTGGGGTCTGCGGTTCCTTCTAAAAACTGGTTGACAAAAGCATCTATGTCTGTCAAAAAAGAGCTCTCTTTGTCTTCCTCTACTTTCTTTTCAGGGCCACGACGGCTCTGTGGAGAGAGGCGGGACGGATGGGGTCCGGAGATGGTTGTGTGCAGGTAAAAATTAGAGGCCCCCACATCATCCCAGTATATGATTATAAGAAGAATCATGAAGACGGCACCCACAATCATAAAAATGCGGAACAGTCTGGACTTTCCCATTTTGGTTGACTTTGAGTGAGAAAGAGCCATTCTCACCTCAACTCCATTACACTATCGACAGCCCAGACTGCATTCATCTTAGTCTGAAGTAGAGAAAAACAAATCAGAATAGGGAAGTCAAGAGTGTGTCAAACCTGTTTGCTTCAATGTTTGGCAATATTGTGGTTCTATTTATGCAATAAAAAGTGACATTTCATATTCTCTTTATATGACACAGCATTTACATTTCTTTATTAATGGTTAATCGTGATTGAGAGGTCAAATATTTTTGTATAACGAGATCAAACTATAATGTCACTGCTCACCATGACAGTGCTATATAATATTATATTATATAATATAATATAATATTATATTATATATATAAAGGGACATGGTTCAAACTGTTTATGTTACACTGATTTCATAAATGAATATGTATTTTCTTAAAAATGTATTTGTTCTCTGCTGTTGGTGTATTAATCAAGGAACATTGTCTATTTAAGGATATAGTATACTGTGTGTTGAGGCAATCAAAAACATGTTTTGCACCCAAATTCAAATGATTTGTTGTTGTTATGTCTTTCGCAAACTTTCGGCTTATCTTAACTATCTTTTACACAGACATTATTTCAATAACAAAAAGTCCAGTGTCCATAAAAGTACTAAATGCTTAATAGTAAACGTTTATAAACATTTAAAATATAATGAATAGTTTATACTTTAGCTTGGGTACTGTAAAAAACATGAACAAATGATTAATAAATGATTAGGAAAGATTGTGAATTCAGGTCATTTAGGACACTTTTGGCCATTGAGATGATTGGGGATAAGTGTCTTAATATGTACTAAATGATTAGTAATGTTTAGAAACATCTACAAATAATAAATAGTTTCAACTTTAGATTGGGTACTGCAAAAGCATGAAAAAGTTATTAATAAATAAGATTTGTAATAATTTCTATTTCAGTTTAAAAATAAATAATAATATGTTAATCATTGTGTAACGTTTATTAAGCTCATTATTTAATATTAACAAGCACATTATCTCATACTTATAGCTTTGTAATAAACTAATGATCAGTTAAGCATTATGTAATGTTTATTAATCATTTATTAATGGAAGTTAATACAGTGTGTTACTGTATTAAAATACCAGATGTTTTAGTTCAAACTGATTTATTTAGTAAGTAATGCAATGCAATCGCTGACGAGGGTTATTCTGGGGTCTCATATCACCCAGAAAGGGTTTACAGGCTGCTTACCAAATAATACACAGACATGAAATACTGATATCATTATAATACTTGTAGAAAGCGCAGGGACAGAATGTAAAAACCGCTTCACAAGAAACAGTAAATTTCCACTTATTATCACCGCATTATTGAAACAGAAACGTTACAAAGGCTTGGAACATTTGGCTTGTTACAAACCAAACGGCTGATAACGCACAGCTATTGGCTCATTTCGTGACTGAATTAAATAACGTCACAGCACAACACAGTGACGTTGGCTACAAACAAAATATGCGTGCGTAGTAGCGTGGCGTAATAATCGCAAAAAGAAAAAAATGAAAAAGATTTATGATTATTTATATATTTAAATCCGGGTCAATTATAATTCCGAGAACTCAAAATACACTGAACAGCTGCACATTTGCCACGCTCATTTTAAAGGCAAAAGGGACCCGTCACATTCAGCTTGACACAATGCAGCTCTTTCACATCATCTCTGACTCTGGGAGGAAGCTGCACATATTCGAGCTTATACGCGAAAACTCCTGCTAAGCCATTCATATATGCATACTCTGCTATGTAGCCGATTTCGGCTAAACCGGGTGATTGTGTTGATTGATTTTCATTGACAAAATGAAGATATTAAGTCAAATCTAGAGCAAGTGCAAAGACGCTCCTAACCACTTTTTGTTCCACGGGAAGTCGTCAAGCTAACGTTACTCATTGCCTGTGATTTCAAGACTCGTCTGTAATTCGAGCTGACGGAGTTAAAAGACTGCTGTGTTTAGTATGATATGATCGAAATAACACTGTAGTGTGTCTAAACATGGCTGTAACGACCATAGTCTCACCTCGTCGTCATCGCAGGAGTCTGGATTTCTCGGCGGACAGACAGCGTCAGATGAGGAGGGATGTGTGCGCTCGCGCGCTCTGGGTGTTGACACAGCAGCGCTTCACTGCTCAGCGCAGATGTCGCGAGATTTCCAAGTGCACGCAGGCTTCTGCTACTGAACCGTACAATGATGGTATTTGTCAGAGTATACATAGAGTACATGCTCTACCAAACCTTCCTAACATTCCCAGAACTTACACTTTATAGAGAGAGAAAAAAAGAAAGAAAAAAAAAAGAAATTATATATATATATATATATATATATATATATATATATATATATATACGGCAGCATCATGACATGTTCTGTTATTAACATACGCAACAAGTTAATTATAACATTAAATTAAGCTCATGAAACCATTTAAATTAAAAAGTGAAAGAATGTAATTCTCTTTTTGCCAAAAATATGAGAACAGGACACACTATGGGGGCTCATCCATCTTTCAATGGGGGCAAAACATTACTTAAAATGATGTAAAGACCAAAAAAAGAAGGAAATAAAAATTAAGACATAAAAATAAAAATGATGTGAGGTGACATTCTTTAACGAGACTTCTTTAAAGATATATATATATGAAAAAGCTTTAGTGATGCTTTTTATAATGAAAAAAAAGTGTAGATATGCATCCTTAGACAAAAATATTAAATACATTATGAGATTGTAATCAGATTTTCGTAAAGTTTTGTAATTTCTTTAAAAAATCATTGTTCTTCAATTAATCAGGGATTAAAATTGCATATTCAGATTATAAAAGAATGAATTAAACAATAAAAATGCTAAATACATTTAAATGTAATTGACAATAAATGTGATCAAGAGGACCAATAGAAGGAATCCATAAAAAATGTTGCATAATACTTCATATTTAACATCCATCTAGATTTACTTTGGACTTTCCCCAAAATCCCTCAATTTTACAATACAAAAACTTTGTTATTCATGTCCAAATAATATTTGCAATCATATGCATCATGTTCTTTTGCCTTAAATTTAACGAGAGAGAAAACCAACAGCCGCTTGAATTTCAGTTCATCTTTATTCCCTTGCTGTGCATTTAATATCAGGTAATCTGAATGGAGGAGGATACAGACCACTGTAGTGCCATTTTTGCACACTAGAGTACAAGTTCGCCTTTTGGAAAATCTTAGGAAACAAAATGTTTTCCTTCTGTGAGATGATGGAAAAACAGTTTGTGGCATATTGTGCCATGGTAAGACCCTTATGATGAGGTAGATCAACCAAAGGCAAGAACAGGAACGCGTTATGATCAGATCCACCAAGAGCAGGCCTGAATGATGTTGGCAGGGTGGATTCTCCCAGAGCTGGATGATTTTGTTAAAAAGCAGCAGTCAACAGTGGCACAAAATTCTCCTTCCGCAGTGACCAGTATTAAGAGGCACTTGACTGACGATAACAAGGAAAACTCTTCTAGGGGATGCCTCAATTTTTTTCTCCAATGATAGTCCACACTCCTCCACTAAAAACGGATACTGAAAATAAGGAAAAAATAAAATAATTATGACTGCATCAAGGTATTTCAAATAGCATAGCAGAGTCATATTGCTACACACACAGCACCTGCTGTTGGAATTACAGATCTCCAATGGGAATAATTTCTTCATTGATGAAAAACTCAATGGTCTCTTCCTCCCAGTCATCGATATTGCTTTCCAGCTCATCAGTGTCCACTCCTAGAAAAGATCAGCAAATACAGAGATTACTAAAATGGTCTTATACTAAATCTCTAGTGCTGGGCTGTCACAATCATAAAATTTTTGCTGATAATTAAAAGTCATAACTGTATAATAAATCAATAACACATATGGAATGCCATGAATAAATTATAAAAATGAATACTAAAACAAGAGGCCAGATAAAACAGCCCAAAACATTTGTCAACCAGACTGAATGGCTGCATAGCTTTGGTTACAAACTGTTACACTGTCTGTAGCCATGTACCATTTGGTTAGGCCACATGTATATTTAGTCACTATTGATGGGAATGTGCAGCTGTGGTTGTCGAAGTTTTAATGAGGAAACAGATTTTTTTTTTTTTTTTTTTACATTTCTGAAATTAGTACATTTCATTGCCATTTCTTTTTTTCAAATCCAGATTTACCATGTCAAAAAGTAATCTGGCTGTTCCATTTCCATTTAGTTTAAAATTAAAACGTTGGCTCAAGTGAAACTTTTCAAAAAGTTAAATGCATGTGTCAATTTTTTAGCTGCTGCAATTGAATTTCACACAAATGTTGATTACCTTTTTTTGTTTGCAGAACCAAGAATTCAAACATATGCTTTTAAACCTACTGAGAAAAGGCCCTACATATGACAGATAATTAGGTCCAATGGTTCAATCACTGGCTAAAAACACACTGCTGCACCAGAGAGAGACGTCTTACTGGTTTAAATTCTTACATTTATATGAATTTATAGCATGGGGTGGTTTTGGCGCAGTGTATAAGACATATGCCTTTGGTGTGAGAGACCCAGGTTCGAATCCACTGTGAGACTCCAATGTGTTCCTGAGCAAGACACTTAACCCCTAGTTGCTCCAGAGGCATGCAACCTCTGACATATATAGCCATTTTATGTTGCTTTGGATAAAAGTGTCAGCTAAATGTAAATGTAATAGCAGTGGTCCTCAACCCATTATCCACAACAATATGTGAACAATTAACAATCACAGATATTGACTTTTACCATTGTTTTTCTTCACAATTTCTGCCCAATACAATATTTTAAATCTTGGTATAGCTATAAAAATGTATATTCATATAATGTATAAAACTGCCCATTGTTTTATAAAACACCAGGGCATTAATTTACAGATCTAGAAAACATCTCAAGGCCCCCTTAGAAGGCCCTCCGGTTGATTTATAGTATTTGGAGCATAAAAGTTCTTCATTTGTCCGGCAAAGTGATTACATAACTCAAAGATTAAACATTGCAGTTATGTCTAAAATCCTGGTTGGATCAATTATTGCAAACTGATAACACATGATTAATACAACAGGTCTAGGGGTGTAACGGTTCACAAAATTCACGGTTCGGTTCGATACGATACACTGATGTCACGGTTCGGTTCGGTTCGATACGTTTTAGATACAGCAAAATGTAAAAACATCTCAACTTTTCAGAATGCCGCAAGCGCACCGCGGGTCATGTGACAAGAACCAACCAATCAGCTTCATCCTTTCCCGTAACAACGTTGAGAGCTCAGCCAAGATGAAGGAACAGCTGATCATAGTTGTATATGGATTGCAATTTTGAAATAAATTCAGTAGCAGAGCTACTGCATGCGATTTTTAGAGCTGCAAATCCATTTATCCTTCGCTGAAATTTCCGCGTCTCATGGAGAGAGCACGTCATTGTTGCTTAGCAAAGACAGACGCCTCAGGAGAAAGACGCGCTTAGCGTTTTCCATGCGTTTTTAGGCACGATATGTGAACGGCCCCTAAGGCGCTCGCTCACTCAGCACGCGCTGAAGGCTCGTTGCAAAATGTCTAATGCATTTAACAGACCAGAAATATAAGATCCTAAAATAACCAACAGGTCTGGTGTTTGGGTTGGATTCCCTGTAAGCTATAGTGTCTAAATGCTGCAGGGATAGTTTGCTGCGTGCATGTTTCTCCTTTTTTTCGTCTTTTCCCAGATAGTACTGACGCATATATCCCAGATATTCCCGCTGGTGTTTTTTTTTTTTTTTTTTTTTATTCCCGCTGGTGTACCCTGTCATGTTGCAGATGCGACATACCGTTGTTTATTTATCCACCACTCTCTTGCCATCACCATTATAGCTTAAAGGGAATCCAAAGTGCACCCAAACACCAGACCTGTTGGTTATTGGGGGATCTTCTCATTTCTAGTCTGTTAAACGCATTGGCTATTTTGCAACGAGCCTTCAGCGCGTACTGAGTGAGCGAGCGCCTGCTGAGTAGCCTAACATAAACATATAAGATGGTGTTTTTTTCTTCTTCGGGAGTGTCAGGGGCGTTGCCTGTTACGTTGTTTGGGTTATTGGGCTACCTTGTTGAACGCATAACATTATATTTCTTTCTCTCTCTTTTTTTTTTTTTTTCAAATATAATTAATTACTCCAACGAACCGTTCGGTATACATAATGCGTACCGCGTACCGAACCGAAAGCGTCGTACCGAACGGTTCAATACGAATACGCGTATCGTTACTAGAGCTGAAACAACGAATCGATTTAATCGATTAAAATCGATTATTAAAATAGTTGTCAACTAATTTAGTAATCGATTCGTCGCTAAATAAATTTTATTTGCCATAAGCGGCTCATTTCGTGCATATTTCAAATCTGCGGTGACCAAAGTGTGGCAGTAATGAGCCACCGGAGGTTTTTACTCAGCCAGTACAGCAGGTGAAGTAGCGAATAGCCAATAGCTGGCCTCGTTTTATGTCACGTGCTTCCCGAACAGCGTCTCTGCAGCATTCAGCGGGAAGTGGGAGTACTTTACTTTGAGCCTTCAAAATGAAGAGTAACCTGTAAACTCTGCACTACTGAACGGTTTAAGGGGCCGTTCACACATCGTGTCTTTTGCGTGCTCAAGTTCGTTATTTCCTATGTAGGCGCGCAGTATGCACTCTCATAATGGAAGCGACGCGGTCGCGACACGCACGCGGTGCGATGCGCCCGTTTTTCCAGGCGCGTCCACACCGCATCCATGTATCCTTTGCTGAAATGTCCGGGTCTTCATGGAGAGGGCACGTCATGGAGAGAGCACGTCATGGTTGCTTAGCAAAGGCAGACGCCTCAGGGGCGTTTTCCAACTAGCGTTTTCCACGCGTTTTTAGGTGCGATATGTGAACGGCCCCTAAGAATTTTATTTGTGCAGATTCTCCAGTACAAGGTTGTTTGCAAATGTTTAGTCGTAAAAGCTGATAACATTGCTTTTTAACAGTTAACATTTTTTTCACAAGCTTTACAAACATGTTATGTGATCAGTTTGTCGTTTACCAGTTCATAATTCAGACTTGCAGCCTAATTATGACTGAATGAGAGAGGTAAATGTTTGAGTATATTTAAAATGCACTTCTTTTCTAAGTATTCACTGCTCTTTTTCACACAGCAGGTTTTTTGTGTGTGTCCCAATTTTTTTTTTCTGGACAACCTTCTGATGGATTTTACTTCCATTCAGGTTTCATGCCATTGGCACTTTTTTTCGAAGGATTGTTTACAATTTCACAGCATAAGCTATAAAGCTTTTTCCCAGTAAATAATAAAATACAATGCACTGCAATTTTATTCTGTTTTATCCTTATACTTCGTGAAAAATATGTTCTCAAAGATTCCTTAAGCTTTGTTTGGGATGTTAAACTACTTTGGGAGCTCTAAGGACTGCCATGGTGAAAACAATATTTGAAATCTTGTGAATTTTGCTAGAGTATGGGTCAGTGTTTTGATTGCAGAAGAGTTCGACAAAGGATTACTAACATAATAAAACAACTCCAGGTATATTTTTGATGAGGATATGACAATGCAAAATGGTTAAAATCTCTTAAAAATCTATGCTGAATGATAAAGACCCTTTATTAATAATTTACTTGGGGAAAAAATGGAAAAAACTAAAATATAAGTACATAAACCGATTAATCGATTAATCGTAAAAATAATCGACAGATTAATCGATTATCAAAATAATCGTTAGTTGCAGCCCTAATCGTTACACCCCTAAACAGGTCTATTCTAGAGAAAGGCATTGAAACTGTGCTTTGCAAAGCAGCCTGAGAGATGTCACTGATGGTTAATAAAAGTCTGAGCTGCTCTCTGCATTAGTTACCTCCTCTGAGTTCGAGGCGGAGAGGTCTCTGCTCGTTGTACATGTCCATGGCTCTCTCACGGTATTTGCGATAGTCTTCCATCATGGAACGTCTCTTGTCCACCAGTTCCTGTGAAGCACAAAGCGCTCTTTTAAATTTGATCACAGACATTTGATCCACATATGAATACAGTGTGTAAAAACACATCAAATTTATACCTTTGATGCCTTGGACTGACTGAGACGATCTTTCTGCTCAAAGATCTTGGAGTATTTCTTTAAGTCCTTCTTAATGAGCTGTGGGTTTCAAAAAGTAAAGTGGGATTAGAGTTCACTCTGCTTGACGAGTAATGAGAGAGAGCCTGCATCTGACCCCTTCTCACCTTTATTTGGTCTGCAGTCAGGAGAGAGGGTGGACGGGGTCTCCACAGCAGCTGGCAGAAACGCTCTTTGTTGTTCTTCTGCAGCAGACGGCCCTGGAAGGTCCACAGCCAAAAGGCATTGTCCACCTAAATTTTAAAACATAAATTAAGTCAATTTTATATGCATATCTGATTTGCATTTTCAGTTCATATAAAATAATAATAAACACTTCCTGTATTATATTTATATATTCTGAATGAAATCCAATATTTCTAATTCCTATAACAGGGTTTCTGCAGGATTTTTAAGCTAAAATTTAAGACCTGCACACATAAAATTAATACTATATGAGTGGGGTTGGGCAATGTCTATAGTACCATATTAAACTGTAAAGTTACTGTAAAAAGTATAATTTTTCACAAAAGTTTTCACAAAGACAACATGTTTTATAAAATGATAAACTTTACATTTCAGCCTTTAAACAATTTTTAAGAAAATGGATGAGTTTTTCTAAAAGTGTGCACCATCTTTGGAGTCAAATTCTCGCATTTGGGCTTTTACCGAGCAAATGAAACCAATATCAACAAAACTGATCTTTGCAATGCAGAGGAAACACAGAAGCGGCAAATACCGGCAGCAAGTCACTGTTTAGTGAGTCATTGTGTTTGAACTGAATCACTTGCATGGGCAATTCATTCAGAAACAAAACACTGTTGTGTTGTTCAGAGACGCAAAACAGCTCTGTGGCTGTGTTTGGAATGATTTTTGTTGAAGAAAGAGAGCAAAAACAGGAAATACAGTGTCTAAAATACAGTGTCTCTTAATATTAACTCCTTGTTTACTGAACTGTTGTATAAAATAAAAATCACATTTGTAACTATGCTGAATTTTAAAAAAAAAACTCCCTCTTCATGTGATATTAACTATATGAAAATATATAAATTTTCTGCCCCATCTCTTGAACTATGTGATCATTCTAAATGCCTTTTATTGACTGATTCATGCTGTCAAAGAATGCATACGTTGCACACCACTGTACTTTTTAGATTTTGATAATGCATTGTCTTCTTATTGATCCACCAGTTCACATTTAAATCTCTGCGTGCGCAGGGTAAAAACATGGGTTGATTTTCACATTAGTCTGAACTCTAAACAAAACAACAGTTTTATTGAAAATGCTCATTCATTCTCTGCCAGCAGGTGGAGAGTTTGGTAGAATATAACTGTTTCCCCGGTAACAGCAGAACACAACTGCAGCACACACCATCATAACCTTAGCCTTTTGAAGTTTAATCTTCACATTTAGCCATATCGCAATTCTGGTCTTTCCGTCCCCAAATTTAAGACCTCTTCAAAACAAAATTAAGACTTTTTATGGCCTTAAATTTGATAAAACTAAACTTTTTTTTTAAGAGCCATGGAAACCCTGAATAATTATATTGGTATTAATCATTGTAGGCGATCACTGATATATCGGTTGAGTGTGTGAACTAGGGCTGCACGACGTGTCGTTAAAGCATCAATATCGCGATGTACGAATCCACGATAGTCACATCGCAGGATGTGCGATGTGGGCTGTCGTAGTTGATCTGTTATTCATTAACTGTACGGGCCAGCTGCTCCCCGGCCCTTGACGAATGTGATTCGCGGATTAATTGCACAGCTTAACCATCATAGAGTGAAAGTTAATCATTGACAGGACTGAAAAACACATGCAAGTTTAACGGCAGAGAGAGGGAGCGCGAGAGAGACAGAGAGAGAGCGCGCGAGAGAGACAGAAAGAGAGAGCGCGTGAGAGAGACAGAAAGAGAGAGCACGCGAGAGAGACAGAAAGAGAGAGCGCGCAAGAGAGAGGGACAGAGAGAGCGCGCGAGAGAGAGGGACAGAGAGAGAGTGACAAAGAGAGGGCGCGAGAGACAGAGAGAGAGCGAGCCATCTTCAAACAAAATCAGAGGTGTTTAAATAATAAGCTTAAAATGCTAGTGGGAAGTGCTGGTAACATCACACTTTTAAATATTCAGTAAGACGTTTTTCAACACTAATATATAATATTTCCAATAGAATCAGATGAATCACCTTGTGGCTCCACCAGGAGACAGATGTCACAACATATCGTCCAGTGGGGTCCCATTCTACGTCTGAGGCCATGTAATGCTCTGCAATGTTCATCATGGTGCAGTCCGACGTGTCCACAAAAGCAAGAGCTCCATTCATGCTGCAGGATGAAACACAGAAAGTCATAAGAATGAACACTCTAAAACAAATTACTAACAAACACAGCATACTTAATGAGTACAGACCTCCTTAACCCAGCCAACACTAAAAAACTGCCCCTGTGGACTCCAGAAGATGCTATTTGCCTGTTGCTTGTCAAACATTTCTGAAACAATACATTTTTTGGTAAACCTTTAGATCACGTACATGCATACAAAACATCTGTAAAGAGGAATACATTCACAATGTGAACACTTACTTATTAAGTCAATTTTGCCATTGTTCTTCACATGGTAGAATGATACATTGATTCTGGGAGATTCACCATGAAGCACAGCAAATTTGCTGCCATTTGGTTCCCAAGCAAAGGCAATGATGCCCTCTATAAGACAGGCAGAGAAATCAGAAACAAGAGAAGGTATTGAAGACCCTAAGAAGCATGAAATGGCAACATAATGTCTTAAGATCCTTCTTACTTTACCTTTCATCTCCACCACATCCACAGGTACCTGCTTCTCTCTCATTCTGAAGATCTCAAAGTTGGTGACAACGCCCTAAGGTGAAAAAAAAAATCCTTTTTAGCAAATCCATGAAAAGTAAATATTTGAATTTATTGTCAAAGCACAGTTTCAAAGCAACTCTTTTACCTGTGTTCCTTTGGGTGTCCTGTCCACCTTCACACAGAGATAGTCTCCGTTTTTCTGCCAGTGAAGTTTGCAGTCCACAACATTAAACAGGTTGCGGACTCTGATCTCGTTCCTGGATGGAAGCTGCATGAGTGTTACTCTTGCTGGGATGTCCTTATCCTCAGGAACCCAGAATGCAATGATATTATCACCAGGTGACCAAGAGAAGTCTCTGTAAACATACAATTCATTTTACATTAAAATATGTCCAAAAAGTTTAGTACTTAGAATGATTTCTGAAGGATCAAGTCACACTGAAGACTGGATGTCTAATGATGATGAAAATTCTGCTATGACATCACAGGTATAAATTAAATTTCAAAATATTAAAATTGACAACTGTTAAAATTCTACAAATTGTTTCATAATATTATTGCTTTAACTGTGTTCTTCGATCAAATAAATAAAGCCTTGGAAATTTCTTTAAAAAAACATCCAAGGATTTTGAACAGCAGTGTATTTATGTTGTTAATTGTTTTATTCTACTCACTTAATTCCATTTATCTTCAAACTCTTCTTGTCCAAAAGACCCATTGACTAGAAAAAGGAGACAATATGATTTGTTAATTAAACAACTGAACTCTCAAATTCTCAAACCTTTTATCTGGATCACAAGTCACTTACTGGTGTCTCATAGATGCTCAGTGTGTCCTGCGTCATTCGGGCAAAGAACTTCCCGTCTGGACTCCACCTGAACAGAACAAGATTTAGATTACATACTTATATTAACATAATATGTTATAGTATGACTGTAATCAAACTGGCAACATGTGCCCTAAAAATCAACTCAGACCACACTTACTTGAAAATTGGCCAGTGGGCAGAGCTTTCACAGTGAAAGCCTCTTTTCTTCTGTCCTGTGAGAACATCCCAGATGATGATGGCCTGTGGGTCATCTTTAGTGTCCATAAGAGGGCTGAATGTTACAACATACCTGCAAAAACAAATTACATTAAAAACGTGTAATAGCAAAATAAATAAAATCAAATGCATCGGACTGTACAATGTAATACACAATGATACACTGAACAATATTCGGTAACACTTTAGAATAAGGTTCCATTAGTTAATGTTAGTTAACTCCTTTGTTAACATGAACTAAGCAAGAACAATCCTTCTACAGCATTTATAAGTCTTAGTTCATGTTAATTTCAACATTTACTAATGGATTATTTAAATCAAAAGTTGTGCTTGTTAACATTAGTTAATGCACTGTGAATTACCATGAACTAACAATGAATAACTGTATTTTCATTAACTAACATTAACAAAGATGAATAAATACAGTAATAAATGTATTATTCATTGTTTGTTCATGTTAATTAATACATTAACTAACATTAACTAATGGAACCTTATTCTAAAGTGTTACCCAATATTCTCCTTGTTTAAAGATCTCTTTAAAATACATGAAGTAGTGAATGAATGATTAATCTGCTGTTATTTGGTTATTATGATACGGTCACAATCGACTGACAACCAGGGTTATTACTGCTAACGAAAAACAAAAAATCATTACTTTAAAATAAACATTAACAAATACAATATTTTTTCTTTAACTTGAGTTACTAAAACCACTAAAACTAAACTAAAAAAAAAGAATTATATACAAACATTTATATATATATTTTCAATAAAAAAATTACAAAATATTAATGTCCTTCCATGTGCTAGTTCAATATAAACAAAGTCTTTTTTTATTTTATAAATAGAGTAAACATTCTGCATAATACATAATTTAGGTTTTCATTTAATCTCATCAACTCCTTAATAAATGTGTGTGTTTATAAATAAATAAACAGACTGAAAAAAAAAAATGAACCCATTTTTACCTCTCACAGGGTGAGAAATCAATGAGCTGAACCCCCTGATGACTGAACCTCTGGATCTGCTTGAACTTCTCACCGCCCCAAAGAGCAATGCCTCTCTGATGGAATGTGGCCAGATAGGTGCCTTTTGGAGACCAGCGCACGTATGTCTCGGTCCAGCGCTACAAGAAAAAAAAATACTGAATACAGTACGCACGGCCACGTGGTTATCATATTTAAAAGATGAATGGGTGAACGCACCGCTCTCTCCTCTACTTCAATAGGTTCCTTGACATCATTAGCAAATATGCCTGTTCTTTCACCAGAGTCATAG
This sequence comes from Carassius auratus, assembly GCF_003368295.1. Classification (NCBI taxonomy): domain Eukaryota; kingdom Metazoa; phylum Chordata; class Actinopteri; order Cypriniformes; family Cyprinidae; genus Carassius; species Carassius auratus. Next base: position 20,311,513 of record NC_039245.1, on the reverse strand, counting down.
ATTACACTGTACTGATCACGACAGTCAGGATCCTCCATCCAATGACGCAGATTCCCCTGAAACCAAAAGACCAACATTCAACCCAATACACAAACTTAAAAGCATGTTACCGTATTGCAGGGTTGGATTACACACAATCAGAACAGTTCTGAAGAGCAACTACTCACAAAATCTTTAAAGGGCTGCTTCTCAGGAGATTCCCACTCATCACTGATTGACATGTACCTATGAGAGATTTAGCATTGTTTAATTACACATCAACTATTTTTCTTCTCTTTGCCTAGTAAAACGGGACTTCTATTTTTCTACATTTTAATTGCAGAATGTGTTATTTACTATGCTGATATCAAACAGTGTGAAATCATCTATATCAGCCAGCCTGCTCTCAAACGTATTGGCATCATCATCCAACAACTGCTTATCAGTCAACCTCTATTTCAGACGTAATCCATTATTCGCATATGCTGTCAAACAACAGCATAATTTAAGATAACATACTTGTCAAAGTCTGTGAACAGGTTGACACGGAAAGTGTGCTGCTTGTCTAGCTTGTAGCCATCAGCGTTCTTCACAGCTTCATGAGCATGACTTGGTGCAGAGTACTCCAGGAAAATGTACCTGTGAAGACAAAACACATTCATTAAGACTCAAAGCATAACATTATTCTATCACGTTTTTTCCATATTAAGGATCTTATTGGTCAGTATTAACATATATAATAGATTACAAAAGCACTGTTATCAATGCATCTATTTCTAATATTCATAAGCTTTTTAATACTAGGTCAATGCATCAAAGACTATGCATCCCGGCTTCCAAGCGAACCAAAAGTTACCCCTTGGTCTTTCCATCTGCGAATGGGTAGAAGTCATTGGTGATTTTGCCAAACTTGGAGAAGATCTTCTGGATGACGTTCTTGAGTTTCTCCAGACGATCTGGTCCGACCTGAGGGACATTATCAACCACCACGACCGAGTCGATGCCATCAGCCTCCTGAGGTTTATCTCTGAGAACATCCCCCAGCAGCTCTGCACACGGAGACACCGTCCAATAAAAGACAAATTAGCATCTTAAACATGGCATGGACGAACAGATGCTACAGCACTTGCCTGAATTCAAGAGCACAAAAAGCTACTGACACAATGTTGCGCGCGCGTCTGTTTCCCTAAAGCTTTTGTCCTGCTCGCGCGCAGGCTGAACTGAAATACGGAAGCGTTAACTGGAATAAAAAAATGTTTAATCTAAACCTGAGCAGTTACGTGGAATTATATGTTACTAAACAATGAATCCGAATGGTGTTTGTGTTAGTATCGGACTGACATATTGAGTTTTAATGTTTACTGTGTGACTCGTATCTTGTTAGCAGGCGGGCTAAAGTGCAGGCCTCTCTTACCCTGATCACTGATGTCATCCACGAAATCCTCCGGATCACTGAACGAAGGCTCTTCTTCTCCGTCGTCATACTCCATTTCGTCCTCCATATTATTCGTGTCTCGCATTTAGAGATCGATTCCTGTCAGTCTGGGCGTGTGAAAAGACGCGGGTAAATGTCAGTGCATGAATCCAAAGCTTTGACTCACTCGGCCATGTGCACAGCAGCCGGCGCCTACCACCGCCGCGAGCGAGAGAAGGACCGTACCATGTGTGCGGAGCGCGGGGGAGGGCTCTAATTGAGAGTTTCGTAGTAATACACAACACAAATTTAAAAGCACGATGACGGTTGAATTTAAAAAAAGAGTATATGTCCTTATAATATTATTCCTGTTGTCCAAATGCGTAAATTTACTATAAATTATGACATGCATGACCCTTTTTAATAATCAACATGGTCTTTCCCTTTGCTTTTCTCCTTCTACTTCCTGTTCATGTGACAAGTATCTTCCGTCCGAATATGTGTACTACTGTCCATGTTCTGAACTAACGTTAATGTAGTATGCAAAAATTGATAGAGAGACAGACAGACAGACAGGCAGACCGATAGATAGATAGATAGATAGATAGATAGATAGATAGATAGATAGATAGATAGATAGATAGATAGATAGATAGATAGATAGATAGATAGATAGATAGATAGATAGATAGATAGATAGATAGATAGATAGATAGATAGAACAGTTGTGACTGTGTACATTGAAACATCACACCCCAACATATACGCAAGAATGGCAATATTATAGCCCAGTATATAATTTAATCATGACGATCAACCTTTTATATAAGTCGCCATATTGATGCTAATTGTTTCTTATTTAAAACAATCAAAAATCATACTAAAGTGGTAGGTAGGTATCCTGTGCATCAAAAAGTGACGCCAAATCGTCCTGACCAAGCGTCGCTAGAAACAGAAACGAGGTAATGGAGCCCATACAGCCATTCAGCGTAAAGTAAACTTTGACATATTATACCCAAAAATTCTTCATACAGTGGACTACCAATAAAACTGATTGAAAAGAAACTTGGGACCAAAAATTATTCAGACACTTTGACCTTTTGTTTAAGTGTTTTTTTTTTTTTTTTTTAATTGTTAATGCGACCTTTTCACACCACAGATTGAAAAAAATTAAGCATTGCTTGGTAATTGGTCAACAAACTATTGATAGTTGTGTTGTGTAAATATTGTCATACTAACAGTCTGAATTTTTGGTTGATTGTAATCCATTACATACCATTCTATCAAAGTTATATGATATTATCAAGATGTATTTGTTCTGACAGTTTACCTTTGAGTTCTTGTAATATTTTATTACCACTTTCTAAACTATAGCAAATTAACTGTGATAATCTTAGAAATGTTAAAGGTGTCTGAATAAATTTTGGTTTAACTGTATATTTAATTTTTACAGTGAAGGCTAAAGTGCTTTTGTACATTTGACTATTCAGTTTCGGTACCTGGACACCTACAAACCTGAAGAAAAGAAAAAGCATAACCATTGTGTAAATAGCAAAAGTAAATAAATAGAACAAACATACAAATTATACAATTTCAAACAGGGCCCAATTGTACAAACTGCACCGGGGCCCCGCAAACCCCAGCTACAACCCTGTGTTGTAAGGCATTAAAAGGTCAGTTGATTACTGAGGAGCCAGATCTTGCAAAGCCCAGGGGCGTCGGACTGGGGGGGTAAAGGCAGGGGGGGGCCCTTAAAAGTCAGTTTTCTATACATACATATACATGCACTAACATTTGTATAGCATTTATGTACAAATAAAAAAGTTCTTGTGCAAAACTAAACTTGTTATTAGGCACTGGTTTGGTAAAACAAAGTCATTTTCATTCTGTGCAGGGCCCCACCACCCCTCTCGAATCAATGTAAATGGTACGACCCGCAGTTCAGGTGCTTCAGCTGCGGACCAGCGGTGAATCAGTTAATGAGACAGGAGCATAGACAGTATATAAGACAGGAGCTGGAGTTAGCCGTGATATGAACTAAGAAGACGGGAAGAGTCATGTCTTTCCCTTAAGAAAGGAAAATCAGGGGCTCAAAAACAAAAAAGAAACGAAGATTAAAGAGAGAAAGGCAAATGAGGGCAAGCAGTTGCTCACTCAGTTTTTTTAAAAGAAAGGTGAGCTCCAAATGCATAATCGAGCATTGACATTGTTTTAACTTAAATATCTACTCTTGGAGGAGTTCTCCCCAGAGTCAGAAGTTTACATGAAAACCATTGTCAAAATCTAACACCCGCGAAAACACAGATCGTTAGCGTATTGTTATGCAAATTAGCTCGCGCACGCTCAGGATTGTTATGCACATCTTAATGATTGAAAATTACTTATTTTAAAACGTAAAGACTGAATGTCTAGTTTGGTGGTTAGTGTACCCTGTGATTCTATAGTCTGCATTTATTTTAAACAGACAAATAATCAGCAATTAACTTGTACTTAGCCTACACTTTAAAAAAGGTATTATGACAATAAAGGATATTTTAGCAACCATTTGAAGCCCTGCAGCAGCAGGCCCCTCATCATTGCCAGGTGAAAGCAGTGACAGTGAGGTGGATGCGACAGTGAGACAAGGTGAGCTTTTAGCGGAATTGCCTGTTTTAACACTTAGTAATTAGTAATTAAGTGTTAAGAGGAAATAAGCAAAATGGGTACATTGTTATTGTACACATTTAAACTTTAAAGGGGCAGTTCACCCAAAAATGAAAATTCTGTCATCATTTACTCTCCCTCAAGTTGTTCCAAACCTGTATGGTTTCCTTTCTCCTGCTAAACACAAAAGAAGATAATTTAAAGAAGGTTGGCAATTAAATAGTTGCTGGTCCTCATTGACTTCCATAGTATTTTTTTACCTACTATGGAAGTCAATGGGGTCCATCAGTCGTTTGGTTACCGACTTTCTTCAAAATATCCTACCCACTGGTATCACTATGGTATTTGGTAAGGGGGCCCAGCAAGATGGTTTGTACCCAGGGCCCAAAATTTGGTGCTACGCCCCTGGCAAAGCCTTATATGTTAGCATAGATTTTAAAAGGAGCCAGTGAAAAGACTATTAACTTATAAAAAAAATAAAATAATAATTTATCAACCTCTCAGCAACTGAGAAGGACAACATAGGACATAAACGTGCTATATTTCTGAGGTGAAAAAAAGGATTACTTAACCATATTCTGCACAAAAGAAATCAAATGACATTGTAAGAGAACCAGCATTTCGCAGTTGATGGGGAGAGACAAGGAGCATAACTTCCGTTTTGGATCTATTTAAAGATAGAAACCAATTAGACATTCCATTTTTGATCTCAGTAATACAGTTAGAAAGATTCACAACATCCATAGACCTGATCTTGAATGAATATACATCTTCATATCATCAGCATAGAGTGATAAATTAAGAACAAGAGATCTTTGTAGTTGACCAAGTGGGTATGCTAAAAAGTAAGGGACCCAATACTGACCCCTGTGGGACACCTGTATGAACAGGACCAACCTTGGATCTATAGCCACCCATAAGAACAAATTGACTGTGGTCAGTAAGCTAGGACCTAAAGCAGCCAAGAATTGTCTCTGACAAACCAAATATTTCAAAGATGATTAAGTAACTATGCGTGGTCAATAGACTGAGCTAAGATCCAAATGAATGAGAAGAGACTGAGAGCCAATATTGGAAACTATTAGCAAGTCATTAGTGACTTTAACCAACGCAGTCTCAGATAGATAGATAGATAGATAGATAGATAGATAGATAGATAGATAGATAGATAGATGTTTGTACTAGATTTGGATGTTATTTTACAGTGGGATGAATGTATTAATTTGTAAATCTCAAGGCTTGTTTGTGTACCCCAATGGTCTCCTTTCATCCCACTGCACCACATTTTGGGTATTGTACCTGTACCCCACTGTTATTTGATGGCAAATGAATGTAATATACAGATGTGTGGTAAACACTGTAAGTTTTTTCCAGTGACATAGCATTTAAATACACTGGAAGGATGAAGCCGGGTAATGAGGTGGAAATGAGACCCTTTAATCTTTGGGACAGCTGGAAACATTACAAGAGAGTTATTTTTCAAATACATCCTCAGGGCATGACTGCAACACACAGTTTAGTTAATGATTTAGTTCATTACTAAAACCTTAAGAAGCTATTTTGTTTGGATGTTTTCCAGCCGATTACACTGATTAACAATGACCTGTGGCAGTCCTACAGAAACACAAGGAAATTATTAAACACAATAGGAGACTGTTATGCTGAATATGCACAGTGGTGTAATAATAAGAAAATCATCGTACTTTCCATCCAGTTAATGAATTATATATACACATCTGTGTGAAATGAACTGCTGTTCCAAATAGGTATATTTTGGAATTTAAAGTTACACTTAACCTCCTCAAAAGAATTAATATTATAATAAATTTGTATATATATATATATATATATATATGCAGAGAGAGAGAGCGAAAGAAAGAGATTTTAGATTTTATGTACAATTTATGAAATAAGTCTTTTGTGACTGCAATTATTTGATTGAAAATACAGTTTAAGCAGCAATATCATAAAACATTATTACAATATTTTCTTATTTATAATTTCATTTTAATATGTAATTTATGTTGCAAAGCTCATTTTCAGCATCATTACTCCAATCTCCAGTGTCACATGATCCTTCAGAAATCATTCTGAATGTCATTTATTAATCAAACATTTTTTATTATTATCAATGTTGAAATCAGTAGTGCTGCTGAATATTTTTGTGGAACCCCCCCCCCCCCCAAGATTCTTTAATGAAAAGAAAGTATTCATTTGAAATCAAAATGTTTTTGCAATATTCTAAATGTCTTTACTGTCACTTTTAATCAATATAATGCATCCGTGCTGTAGTAATTTCTCATAAATAAATGATAATAAAATGAAAGGCCAATTCTTCTTCTTCAAGCAAAAAGAACGAACTTGATATTAGATATCCTTTTCTTTATAATCTTTATAGATCAATAATAAAAATGAATAAAGTATAAGAATCCTTGTATTTTTTTTTAATCCCCTTTTGTTTCTTTTTCCTCGTGGTATGTTAAATAAAGATTTTCAAGTTGGGGTCCTTTTAGTAGACAAACGCCTCTTTACACATAACCATTAGAGGGCGCTCTTGTTGCAAGGAGTTCGAAGTTCATATTGTTTGTCTTTCGTTAGTGATAAATTTCCCAGTCATGCACGAGTCAGATGATTTGTTCTGTCTGTGTCTGGACAAACTCTGGCCATCACCGTAATGATCTGTGTTCTTCTACCAATTTGTTTTGCAGTTATGATTAGATTACTAACAGTAAAGTTCCTAAAGGCACATCTTTTCAAGCTAATATGTCACATCTGACATTTTCTCTCACTCCCTGATACTGGAAAAATCACTATTGAATGTGTATTTGAAAGCCCGACACAGGCCTAGCAGGCAGATTAAACTAAAGGGCAGACTGAAACATTGTTAAACAGTCTGACAATGACTGCTGCCCTTATTAATTTCTAAATATCAGCATTCAATTTTGAAGTGCAACGAAACGCAGCCTGGAGGAAATGTAGGCTAAGTATAACACAAGTCATGAGTTTTACCTCAAACAAATAAGCCATGGTCAGCCTAGAAAAGGCACTTTGTGTGCTTAGACATTATCTTATTGCTTGAGCAGAGGATTTGTCAAGGGTTACATGGGGAATATTTGTTTAGATGTATCTTACCATTATAGGACCTTTGTTCTAAGTCAAACATTAGCTCCCTCATAGGAAAGGTAATGTTCTCAGTAACTCTTATATGCAATAAAGCCTAAAACAGCTTGATGCAAAGACCTGTGGCTTTTCGATAAAGATGCATCTCAGCTTCAAGATAAAATGGTACTTACTGAGCACAGACTTCCTAACTTCCTAACACTTCCTTTAAAACTTAACTCTTGCATAACCTCTGTTTATTTGACTTCGTTTGAACTTGCTCCCAAAGCCGTGTGTAGGACATGCACAGAGTGGAGAACGTTCAGTTTTTCATATATGGATTCCAGTGGACAATCTGTATTATAATGGTTGATATCACTTCATTTTATGTTCAAAAATCTGTATATTAAAATCACTTACATACAGGCACTATGCTATCCCATAATACATTTTACTGTGAATATCTGGCAACTAAAGCCTCCTGTTTTTACTGTAAATTAAACAGCATATTTTTACAGTGCATTTTAAGTTGCAATACGCAGTTGTATAAGAACAAGCTCAAAAGTATAACTCAACATTTTATTGTATTTAAACAGTTCTTATATACAAAAACACACATAACGAAGTTAAAATCAGGAATTTCTCACTTTTTACAATCACTGGATACTTAAAACGTTAGGGAAGCAATATTTGAAAGTTGAAAAAGTACAGTATAAACACTGAAAGAGTGTTGAAGTAGACATCCTGTTAATAGTGAAACTCTTGAGATCCTAAGAGGGACAAAACACAAGAGCAGCAAATGTAACTTAATTAAATACTGTAGTTAAATCACCTTCAGTAGCTTGCAACTGCAACTGGAAATAGTTTCTTTGATTATCATTCCCCAAATATAATTTATATCAAATTAATTACACGCCATATGCTTTTCTTGATTGCAAGTTTTACCAGCCTTCATACTGTGTCTGCATTTCTTTTCCGCTATTTAACTTTCAAACTCTCCCAATGGATTTGTGGTCTTAAAAAAGGAAACAAGGACAAACACAGCCTTGAATGAAAGAATCCAGTCGGAAGCCAGAGATCTTCCAGTAAATGCATGCGTTCGGCTCCCACTGGGATTAGCTGTCAGGGACAAAGGTTTAGGGTGTGTCCAATATCTCAGATCAAATCCCTTCCTGCCAACTTTCAGTAAGCCAACATGGCACTGCGGTAATTATGAGGAAGGACAGAATTTAAAAACCTTAAGGGCACAGAGAAACAGTGTCAATGTTGTTTCGCAAGAAATGAGTCACAGTTTCCATTGTAGTCCACAAACAAGAAAGAATGCAAGAAAAGGGCTTGATGCTCTTGTTAAAACTTGAAAACTACTCGATAACGTATCTCAAACTTTCCCATAACACAAAACAATGTTCAAAAAAAGTTCTGACAAGCGGACACCTGCACTGAAATTGAAACCACTCGTCCTCCAAGAATACTGTGAGTCAGCGACTACTTCTGATGACAAAACTAGATCTCTGGAAAATAACTCAAACCACAAAGAATACTTCTTAGCATTTGAAGACATCACCAGGAAGTCACTTCACACCCAGTTCATGAAGTAGTTTCAAATAATTTTTTCGCAACTTGGGCGCAACAAATAGGGGGCTCGTGATAGTAATGCACAGCTGTTCACATCAGACATTCATCAAGATCCGGAGAATAAAACTCAGTCCCCAAACATCATCAGGTTGACATTACAAGGTTGACTCCTTGTAAAGTCATTGACTACACAGGTTACACACATTTCAAGAGGATTAACATCATATTTATACTCATAAAGTACATATGCTGTGCAATAATGACATTTAAAGAATACCATTAATGCATTATTAGTGGTGTTAGGCATAACCAGTGATTTGACCCTATCTATATTTCAAAGCTTGCCGCTTAATGTGAAGAGACACATAAAAGCAGAAGAGACTATTAACATTTCGGAAATCTCCTTTTCACTCTATGTACAAAAACCCTGCTTAGTTGTTAATGAGAATTTTGCATGTCATCTATAAACTTACAAGCATAGATAAAGCAAAACGTGATTTAAATGTTAAGATTAAATAAAAAACTAACCTGTCAGTGACATGAAATTAACTACTTGTTCAAACAGGATGTTCAGTGCAGGTTTGTGATTTATTTCTAGGATGTTGTTTGGGAGATGAGCCAGTGTAATATTGTGTTTATCCTTGAGAAAAGAGGTGAAAATACTCAATAACGATTGATTGTCCGTCTGTTTCATTGTCTTTGCATTTACAAACTGTAAAACCCTTAAATGTTCTTGGTTTTATTTCAATCCAAGGTGTTTTCAAAGTTCCTGTTTCACAGGAAGACATTAAAATAAGTGATGACATAGAGAGATTCATGTCATTTTCATTCGCCATTGGTAAAATTGGTTAAAATGAAGTCAAGAAGGCATTTCCTCCTGCAATAGGATGGGAAACGGACTCAAACAATGGCAAAACAAATCAAATTCCTGTAAAAGTCACTGCAACATTATGTCTTTAAGGTTCTCCTGAAGAATTGTGTCTTTGACCGCATGAAAGACGAAGCGAATGTTCTCAGTGTCAATGGCAGTGGTGAAGTGGTGGAAAAGTGGCTTGCTGCGGTTGCGACGTTTGCGGTTGAAGCATTGCACAAGATAGGCTTGCACGTCCTCCAGTCGGTGAGGGTCTCCCCGGAAGTCGGAAAAGTGTTTGCTAATGCTGACTTTGCGTACCTTCTCCACCAGAAGGTCCATCTTGTTGAGGAAGAGGATTATGGACACATTGGAAAAGAGCTTGTTGTTGACTATAGTCTCAAAGATGTTCATGGACTCCACCAGGCGGTTGGTGCGACGGTCTTCCATCAGCACTTGGTCGTACTCGCTGGAGGACACCATGAAGAGGATGGAGGTGATGCCGTCAAAGCACTGAAACCATTTCTGTCTCTGAGAGCGCTGGCCACCCACATCTACCATCTTAAATGGGATCTTCTTAATGACAAAATCATGCTCCACAATTCCCTTGGTGGCCTTCCTGGCCAATAGGATGTCCTGTCGGCTCGGTACATAATTCTGTAAGAACAGGTTGAGTAAAATTGAGTCATCAGCAAATAAACTGTTTATCATTAGACAGCAGGATTATAAAGATTTTAGCAATTTACTTCAGATAAATTGATCTGAAATATTTTTTATTAGCAATCTTATTATTTGGACAGCAGATGCTTTGCGTTCTAGTAGGGCTTTGTTTTTTTATCCATTTGTGCAACCTAAAACATACTTAAACATTCTGCTACATTTAAAATCTATGTGATCAAAAGTAAAATAAGAGTGGTTTCTAGGCAATCTTTTGTCATAAACATAAACCTCGTAATGAAAATTGGCGAAAGGGCAGACAAAATCACCTCCAAAGCAGTTTTCATAGGCCTCACATCCCACCCAAACTAACATGTATTTGTTCTGATTTGGCCTTGGTTCCCGTGCTCACACAAAACACTCCCAGGCCTTTTTATCACTCATATGAGACACACAATGTGTTCTTGGCAACCTTGGCCAATATCAGTCTCAAAGAGACCATTTTACTTTCATTTTCAGTGTCACCACCTCTGCTGGGAAACAATATATAAAAAACACTTCTCTGACTAACTATCTCTCCAGATGGCTATCTTTGTTTATTTAATCGATATATCATCATTAAAACATTGAAGGATCATATACCATGCAGAACTGACACTAATAAATAATGCTGTGTTATCCTGACTCACCAGTTGTCCAATCCAATCCAAGTTGTCCAGGAAATATTTCACCGATTCACTCTGTAAAAAAAGACCACAAAACAAGTGTTTTACTCTGTGCGCAATAACAGGCATTTCAGCTCACTCACATTTATGATTTAATTTAAATGAAGCAGAATAAACGAAACAATTAAATGATATATAATATTTACATATATTTCTTCAGTTCTGTAATCGATTAAAGGATTTATAAACTACATTGAATAAACTACATTTGAAATTAAATTAACATAGAAAACTGTTACATATGTGTTAATATAAATAATAAATAAATGCCGCTTTAGTGAGCATAAAAGACTTCTTTCAAAAACTTTACTACAGACGCCAAACTAGTGTAGCTGTAAAAAAATAAAAAAAATAATAAAAAAACACATTCTCAGTTCTTATTTTGACATAGTGACTTATTTGCAAAACTCTCTTTCAATCTTTTTATTAAAACAAATAGGGCAACACAATCCCAAAAGCTGTTCTAATTCAGGAATGGAAAGTCTAAAAGTAACAGGATGTTCCTATCTTTGTCTGAGAACTATGTGGGACACTCATATCACAAAGTGCCCGTCAGCAGAACTCCAGTTAACTCTATAATGTAGCTTTTACACATAATGTTCATAATCTCCTGTTACTTCATAAAGTGCTGTAGGGAGTCGGATGAAAAATCATTCTCATGGACCAACATTTGGTTAAGTGCACATTAGCACATTTTACAGTCATGACCACATTGCATTAAAGGTCTGTTTACATTACAGAACGCTGGCTGTAATAAATGAATCCTACAATTTCCAAACATTACAAATGAACGCCTGCAGGCTCTATGTGCTGAACCCAGCTCAGACTTTCACTCCTATAACTACGGGAGAATCAGGTCAGAAGTCAAAGCCCAATCCATAAATAAAGCTGACTGATGAGACGTCTGAAATTCAGGGTGATCGGAGTCAGTACAGCATGTTCACACTGGTCTCGTCCATGAATCAATTATGTCTGCTGTCTTCATAAGCCACAATCTACTGATAACTGTATTTATTGCCCAATATCCGCAGACTTTTCCAAGCAAAAAAAAAAACATGTTCTGTCTTAACAGAATAGACTCCTTAGAATGAAGCAATAGAGAGATGAACTAAACTGCTGGGTCGAGCATTATTTCCTGACAGAGTTGTTTTCACGCAGGCTTTTGGATGGCAGACACTGTGGCCTTGGCGTTTCAGTGGACAATGTCTGGAAAAGCAAATTGTGTCCTCTAGTTTGTGTGTGTCTCACAAAGGCCCCTGGCCTGGCCCATGTTCCCAACAGGAAACAGCTGTGTGTGAAAACGGGATTAGTCGAACAGCGCTGGCCCTCTAGAACAGACTGAAGCCCAACACCCCAACCCTACACACAACACACATACACAGCACAACATCATCAGAGTTTAATGTCATGCAGGCAGGAAACCACAAAGATATCTGAAAGCAGCGCCTGTGGCTTTTACCAATCTCCCTGCAGAATATGCACACACAATAAAAACATATATATGTATGTGTATATTACACACACACACACACACACACACACATACATTTCTTTAAATGATTTTCTAAATATTTATTCATAATTACATATAATTAGATAATAATAATTATAAAATAAAAAGTATTTCATATTCTATATATTGCCCATATATATTTAATATGGGTAATATATAATACATATTATATATGGGCATCATATAGCATAATATAATGATAATATAATATAATGAACTACCATTATTAATTTATGCATTGTGTTATTAGTTATAAGATCAAAATGTAAGGAAAAAAATGCATAAAGCCCCCCCCCCCAAAATAAATAAAAATAAATAAAAATAAAATGTGCTAGCTGAAACAAATACAGTTGAAATAAACTGAAGCTGAAATATACTGCCATGACTCTATAGCTAAACTGACACAGTTAATTGAATTTTAGATACACAGTATATAACAACTTTTTAAACCTTTATGGCTTTCACTAATCATAAAAATGCACCTAGATTTTATATTGTTCTATTTCAGTGACAGTTAACACAGTAAGTGACAGTAAGTCAAAAGTTGGAACTAACAAAACTAAATTGAGTAAAAGTAAAAAATTAAAAGACAGCACTGAAATAAAAACTAATTTCAAAGCTATTATAATCCTGAACCAACTGATCCTTTTTATTTTTTCAGTCTTTTTAATCACTTTCTGGGTATATTGTGAGTTAATGTTATGGACAAAAACATTGACAGTACAGTTAAATAAATGTATATAAATATTGTCTCAGTAAATTTATCCCAATGCAGTATACTCAGAAGCTGCAGTAGAACAGAGCTAAAGCACAGGACTGTCAACCGACCCTTATCTGGGCTCTCTGATTGGTCCCTTCTCCTCACAAAAGTTTATGCTGCAGGTCATTGACCCTCCTCCCTCCATTTGAGCTCAACATGCACATGAAGGCCTGCAGAGAGTGTGGGAAAGATCTACGCTCTCAACGCACCACCACAACTTTAGCACAATGTAAGAAAGTGTGCCCTTGGGTATTTGTGCAGTGAGTAAGGGGAAGCATGATTGAGCACGGCCATGTACAGAGGCCTTAACCCCTTCCCTTCCCAGCGGTGATCTCAATCGCTTCAATCCTGGCCCAGTCTCCTTCAGATAAACAGCAGATCTCCAGAAATGAGATCCAATTAAAGGCAGTCCTCATGACCCTTGACTCAAATATAGACCCTAATCGCTTAGCAACTAAGGGAAATGCCTTGAAGGAAATCATATTTAGGATAAAAATATATCTTGAGAAGCACATGACATAAAACTAGCCCTGACAAATCTTGCAGTATTCTCCGTTTACAACAAACAGCATCTGTGTCGTCTTGGGAAAGAGCTCATGTGAACAAAGCTGAGTGGAAGAGATGAATGCTTTTCTAAAGTTTCAGCGGGTCCATCAGGGGATTCTTTTCACATCACACTTTGTTATATCTGACAGTAAAACCTTCCTCGGCATTGAGTGGAGATCTTACTGAAGTGATGTCCAACTGCCAGATCCAGCAGCTGTGCTTTGTTGGTGGATAACTGTTCCACGGTGACTGAGAACAGATCACTGGATGTTTTCATTTCACTCTTGGTAGCAAATGTATATCTAGAAGAGTGAAATACAGCTGTGTGTTCCTTTTTTGCAAATGAAGTGCAAATTAGATTTAAGCATTTAAGATGACTTAAATGTCACTTAGATGCAATTCAATAGCTTTGTGTGATGAACCAAGGGCTTGCAATGTAAAATCTTATAATTTTTTGGAGCCCACATTCATTTTCACTATTTGGAAAAGAAGGGCTGAGACATTATTCAAAATATCTAAAGAATTTCAAGTCAATAGCAAAACTTCGAAATTAATTTCTGCTCATTTCAGAGAGAAAAGCAGCCCTCTTCTGCAGTAATGATGTCTGGCCTTGCCTTCATAAATATCAGACTATGTAAATAATCCTCACGCAAAACAAACAGAGTCTGATTTCCCGGTTCTTGGGGTGGGATTGCCTATTTGGTTTGGATGCGAGAAGAAAACGCACATTAATCCCCCACATGGAGCTCCTTCACCTCCAGAACTTCACAGAACCTCGGGCTGCTCCCACACTGTTGATCTAGCTGTAACCGTACACTTCGCCTTTTATCTTTACGGATAGACTATTATTATGATTTCTGAATCGGAGGAGACCAGTAGAAGGAAAATGGATGAGCGTCAGGGAACTCTGAAAACAGTTTGGAGACTTACATTATGCCAGAGGTATGTTAACAATAACATGAGCTGTTTTCCTAGAAACAAAAAACTAATGCTGTGAGCCTGAATGCTGCTTAAAATTATATATGTGTACATAGCCATTTAAAAGTTTGGGGTCAGTGAGAAATTACTACTTTTTAATTCAGCAAAGATGCATTAAATTGATCAAAAGTGGCAGACATTTAATGTTACCAACGATTTCTATTTCAAACAAATGTAGTTGCCAGTTGCTTCAAACTAACAATATGTCTCTGAAGCATTTCATAATAAATGCTCTAATGGAAATTTGATTCAATTTTAAAGTGTCTTTAATAAAGACATATGCAACTAATCGATAGAGAAATTGCTGAATTGTTGGTCATTTTATTATGGCTGTATATTGAATTTATCAGTTAGTTGTTGCGTCATCATTTCCTCGACTGAATTTAAGTGTGACCTCAGCGGCATGACCTCAGCAGCAGACACAGTCTGTCAAGTCCTCTGTAATTTGAGAATGTGTATCAAAGTGTGAGACTAAGAGCCGAGCCGCTGTTTTTGCTCCTCCTTTCGACACTCTATGGCTCTGCGGGTATTTTCCTCTTTTCTCTCCTGTGTCACACCTCAATCAGTTCTGCTCATATCTTATCCATTCGCCTAATGGTGGCCCCTCAGGGAGACTGACCCTAGACAGGCCTGGAAACAAACCCCTGACAGGTGGAATAAAAACAGAGTGGGAGATAAAATAAAAAAAAGAATAGTCAAGAAAAGCAGTGTGGGTGTGTGACGTTTTCAACAACAGCCAAACATCCAAGGATATGGCTGCCTGTAAAGTCAGTTTATCCTCTTCCAGTACAGAGCTCCCTTTGGGTCTGTTTTCAGTAAGAACAGCCCACTCACCATCTGTTTCACAGGGGATCTGAACTTAATATCTACTGCTAATCCATACACTTTTCTCATGGTCATGAAAGCGGTACTGAATAATTTACTGAGCTTTACTGAACATGCTGATGGAGGAATCTCAATTTGTTCAATGTCTCTCTGAGCTTATCATTCCCAGAGAACAATTATGATCCTGGAAACTAAATGTAATGCACTTTATATGTTACACCTCTGTACAATTTATAATGTTTGCTCACAAAGGTTATAAATATAGTTAAAAACAATAATATTGTGAAATGTGAAAAAATAATCAATTTTAATATAATGTAAAAAAGAAAAAAAGGGAAAAAAAAGCAATTTATTCCTGTGATGATAAAGTTGAATTTTCAGCATCATTACTCACATGATCATTCAGAAATCATTCTAATATGCTGATTTGATGCTCATAATTCTTATTACTATCAATGCTTAAAACAGTTGTGCTGATTAATATTTTTGTGGAAACCACAATATTTTTTTGCAGAGTTTCTTTGATGAATAGAAAGTTCATAAGAAATTAAATAGAAATGTTTTGTAACATTACAAGTGTCTTCACTGTAAATTCGATAAATAATGTCCTTGGCTGAATAAAAGTATTAAAAAAAACTTACTGACCCTTAATCTTTGGAAGTGTATAATGTAGCTCATGTGTTTCTCATGTCATTCCAAACTTATATGACTTTCTTTTTTTTCTATGAAACACATAAAGAGACATTTTAAAGAATCACACCTTCAATGCCATTACAATGAATGCAGAGCTTTCAGACTGCAATAAGGTCCTAAAAGCACTTTAAAAATATTTAAAAAGTGACTTATACACTGTTTTTCATGTTTCCTGAAGTCATGCAATCCACCTGTTTCCTCAACGCAGAAGTAAGCCTATGGGTGAGACTGCTGTTTTATATAGGTGAATAACGAGGAGAATAACAACGTGCAGTAAACGCTAAAACTGTTTGCAGTACAAACAGTGTGTTCTTAATTAAGATAACAGATTAAAATAATATGATAGGATACATCAATTGTCAATATCAAGCAGCAAAACGAACTGTTTTATACATCTAAAAATAGCTGTATAAACGCCAATGAGACCGGAAGCTACACCCGTAGAATTCACAATTGGAGACGCCCATTTTTATGTCAGGAACAAGGTGGATAATGTTGCATCAGAAAATTATTACAAATTTTCATTGTTATCCATTATAGACTAATAACCATTGTGACCGAATCACAATGTAGTAAAAGTAAAAAAAAAAGATAAAAAAGACAAAAAACAAAATGCACAAACCTTTTATTTCCATTATAAGAAGTAAAAAAACTTTGGTGTATAATCTCCAGTTGAGGAATGTCAAGGCAATGGAAGTGTTTGTCATGGTCATATCAAACCTCAGCAATGCCTGTAGAGTACTTTGACTAAGTTGTACTATAATGGCCTAGATAGGGCAGACAGACAGATAGGACACTGGAGGAGCAGGCCAAAATGAGCGTACATTTATCGCTCCTGACAGTCTGTCTGCAGATAGCACATGACAGACGACAGAGCAGTCAGAGAAATATGGCTGAATGCACTACTGACACCTCTCAGAGTCAATAACCACTCTGCCATGTCACTTCCATTCTGTCTCCTGAGAAATGAGGGGTTATAGTGAAGTTAGCGAGGACATGACGCTCAGAAAAAGCAGAAGAAAGGGGATGTAGGAATGATATGAATCTGGAAAACATTGAGTTTAGCTGTTTAAGACGTTGGATTACAGGTCAAGGTCTATATATGATCTTTTGTTAAGGAATAGCACTGGCACATGGCAGAGAAAAGACGATCTAAAACTATATTAGAAATCAAAATACATCACAGAGATAATATTAACTGTAATTACTGGCATTTTTAGCATTAATGTCACAAATGCAAAACATATAAAAGTACATAAAAGTAAGAAAATTCATTCCCTTTATGCAATAAATTATAACTTTTTTCTTTGATTTGAGGGTGAAATGTCACCCACACATTTTAGATTCACCCTGTTGTCCTACTGCAAGTAAAACTGTAATCTGCTAGAAACACCACTTTGTCTCAGAAGAACTGACGCGAGATGCATCAAAGTCTGCCACAAAAGTAAAGAATGTGTTTATTTAGAAAAGATGGAAAAGATTATCTAAATATAGTGAAATATAAATATCTATTTTCTTTTCCGGATGCCCTAAATGGAGGAAGTATTAAAATTGCTTTTAAGCTATTTTTATAGATTAGCTATGGGAAACAATTCAGTGGAAGAACATGAACAATTTTGAAAGCAGCAATGATGTCAAGAAGCCATTTAGTAGCAAAGCTATTTATCTAATCTGCCTCATTCCCTGCTTAAATGAATAAGAAAACTTGAGGAATTAATAAAATGTTTTCTGGAAGTGATCTCAGCAAACATCTCGGCCAAAACTCACAAAACATCTGGTCAGTATGCCTTCATCAATCTCGCCACCACCGATTAACGGCAGTAATTAACCGTAACTCTCTCTGAACCATGAATGACATTGAGTCTGGGTTTCCTCCATTTATTCACTTCTCATACATTTCAAACCGGGCTCTGAATGCCCCAGTCCAGTGTCTATACTCTATATCCCAGCTGTATGAGTAAGTCTGGCTATGTTCCGGGGTGGAGCGTGTTACCCTTTGACCGGGAGTCAACTGAGCAACAATAGGGCATTATTTACACTGGCCACAGCCAAAGGAGTGGCAGGACTCAGCGAGAAAAGTTCTCCTACAGCTCAGCACTCTTCTACGACAGCGTATTGCACACACTCTTAGACGGATTTACTTTAATTACAGAGTGTGTAAAAACCAGGCAACTATTGACTAAGCACACTCTGCCCCAGCGGCCACAAACACTCAGCAGTAATCGCAGCCACATCCGCTGGAGAGAGAAGCCAGACTGATTTAATAAGAAGAGTGGACTGACAAAAGCGCAAAGTCTAGGGAGGTGCCGATACAAATTAAGATGCCGCAAGCCAGAAATGAAAGATATCCTTAATGAGAAGTATGCAACATTCATGATCCAAAGGGATTTAAAGGGAAATTAACATTCTCTCATCATTTATTCAGTTTTTTTCCAAACAGATGTTGAAATCATTGATGCCAAGGATATCTCAGAATGCAAGGGACCCCCTTCTCAAATTAAAATGGTATAGCCTTTTATGTACTGTATGAAACCTATAACGTGTGAGAAAAATTATTCAAATATCATCTGGAAAATATTTACTTAATAAAAAACTAAGAGCGAACTTCTTTCCACTCACTATTAATGTCTGTTCACACCATAATGATAAAAACCAAATTGGTCAGATTTTAATAAATAAATAAAAAAGTTTTTAATGCATCCGTTTTGACATGAACTGAACGTTCTTGTGCCGCCAATGTTTAGGATGATTTTGAAGCTGCACTTTTCCAGCTCATTCTTGTTTGCATTCAAATAGGCCATGTAAAGACGCTTGTCTGTAAAATATTGCATGCAAAAAATAGCAGCTCCGACATTCTGCAAAACATGTTCTTTAGTGTTCTAAAAAGGGAACGTCATTCGGTTTTGTAAGGACACATGCATGAGTAATCCATTTCTCTGCAGAAAACATGGAGAAGACGTACTAGCTTCTGACAGAAGTAGACATGCACTGGCTTCTGGTTGTGTTTGTGTTGTGCTGATGTCTATGCTGGCTGGATCAGTCTCTGGAGATCTACGCTGCAGCGGCTCAGGAATGTGCTCTGTTCTGCTTATCTCCAGCTCTTCTGAGGAAGGCTTATGTTCTGCTATAAGCAATCGCTTCTAGTCTGCTCAGAAAACAAATACGCCCTTCCTCTGTATGGATTCACTTTATATATTCTGGATTGGCCCTCTGTGACCATTAAACAATTTAAATGTGCCCCACATTTACAGAATGGAAACAGAAAAATAGAGCGAGGCAGGCCCGGGCTCGGTGAGACCTCCAGGAGGCATCGTAAACGATTAAAGATCATCCTTAAAATTGTTGTTTCTGGGTAACTACGCACAGCACGGTGGCTCGTTCTACTGCCAGGAATCTCATTAAAACGTCTTGTACAGAAAAAGTGGGGTAACAGGAAGCTTACCAGCACCCATCTTATTTTCAGCCGTGAGGAATTTAAGACACATCCCAGCAACATCAATCTCCCTGAGGAATGTTGAATGCCGCCCAGCTTTTGGGCAGCGGCAGGGGTATCTTTCTCGGGTCACGAACTGAAATGTTCTTATGTGGGGCGGGTATGTGAAACCTGAAATATGTCTTCATTTCTGCTATTTGTGTACATGAGATAAAAAGCTCACTAATGGAATGTCTCAGCATATATAATGATGTTCTATGTGGTTTTATGTGCTGAAGCTCACGGAATAAGGCCCACTGTCATTTGGGAGGGTTCTCTGTGTAAATGACACCCCCACCCTCTCTTTTACAGTCTTACAAAGGGGCATCATTACCCCTTCTGCAGATTCTTTCATTGGCTAAATCCCAGAAAGCTTCCCTGTTATGGCTAAGACGGTTTTCCAAAAATATATGTCAGGATGAAATATAACTGGGCCTTCGCATTTAACAAACATAGATCTTGTCCTCTGACAAAAGCTCTCACAGAGGTGCTACAAAACACAGATGCAGAAAAACTGGAATATCACCATTCATCAGGCCATAACTATCATGGGACAAAATAAAAATGATCAATTAAACATCTTCTTCATGTTTTTATGGTAACAACAATGACAACAGACTAGAAGATGATCATCCCATGGCATAATGTGATTGTGTGCGAGGTAGTTTTGAAAAAGTAGTCAGATTTAATGCCAAATGTTTCCTGTTGATTGTATTATTTCAGATCTACATCACCCCTTTCAATCCGATCGAAATTGAATTGCATCAAGCTCAGTGTTTACATGAAGGCTGACTGGGCCATCAATCCAATTAGAAACTGATTATTTGGGTGCATGTAAACAGCTATTGTGAGATATAAAGTTACATTTGCAAAATGCAAATAACAATTATGAAATTTAAAGCCATATTGTGTGATATAAAGTCACTTTGTAAGCATACAAATAGAGGCACTATTACGAGAAAATAGTCGTAATCATGAGACAATTAGCTTTTTATTTTTTATGGAAATTATTATATTTTTGAAAGTTATATTTTGCATTAGCAAAATGGAACCTGTTTAAGAGCTTTTATTTTAATGATTTATTTTTTTCTTTTAATGTTATTTTTATCACAGTTAAGGATAATCATGAGTAACTGAGTATTCGTACCTCATAGAAGCATTTGTTCTTTGCCTTTCATTAATGCATATTACATTTTTTTTAAATAATTAAAATAATTGTGCATAGTCTGTTGTTATCTGTTTTACTATAATAATGTCACAATGCAAAAATCTTTAATGGCACCATTTTCTTTATGCAAAATGTAATGTTTTTGTTAATTTAGAGGTGAAATATGATCCATAATACAAAACACAGTCTTTGTTACAAATCATCCTGTTATGGACGCACAGCTTCTGCCAATATTAGTAACAGTTTAATAACACTATTTTCAATTTTAGTTTCGAATCAAATCATTTAATATAATTTGGAAAGAATTAAGCTTTCCAAAAAAATCCGAAAAATATTCAAAATGTTTTACAATGATTATTCAACAGAGTGTCTCACTTTACTTGATATACAAGCAATCGAACCTTTAAATTAAAAAAAAAAATGGATATGAATATTATTGTGAATTTTTCAGCAAGGAATTTATGATGGCTCTGACTCAACTGTGGTGAAGCTGCATTGCACAGACAGATCTCTTCTCTGGTCTGGGCTGTGGCTGAGATCTAGTGTGGTTTTTTGGGGGGCAGCAGCGTCAGCCTTCAACAAAGCAGCAATACAGACTTCCTGTCCATGAACTCTCCGCAGCCTTCAAACATAGCAACGTTTGTGTCCAATCACAATATGACCAGCGCCGCATTCCCGCTAACGACGAGTCTTGTGATTCTGGCAGCCTCATTGACAATGGATCCAGTCCATTTTTTGTTTTTTGTCTTTTTGCATTTAATGTGCTAGTCTTACATCAAAGCCGGTTTTCCTTTAAATTTTTCCCATAAATACTGGAATACTGGAAATTACATCTCAGCACAAATCACATCACTCAACCATTAAACTCAAATCACAGAGATTTATCAACATCCATTCAGCCAACTCAATACAATCCCATAACATTTATCAAATTCAATGGTCATACGGATTTCTGACATTAATTTAGGGTTGCATGTTTGTTTCTCATGGTCAATGCCAATGCTTTTCCCTAAAGAGATCCTCTAATAGACTACAACTGAGTACAGAAGGCCTTCCCTTGCACCGCCATAATCCTACCAATAGCTGGAAGAATGGAGCAGACACTGGTAGAATCCGGGCCAAGATCCTCACAAAGGCATGGATTAACTCTGGAAGTAAATGAAAAACTTGATGACGTTGATCATGTTGAGATGATCCCAAGAGCATTTGGAGTTTCACTGGAAGTAGATCAACACCATCTGTACATAGCATTGTTTGAGCAATTTCACAAATTCCGGGTCATAATGTTTTTTGGTTTTAAATGTTCAACAGCCGTAAACCTCATGGTGTATTTCAGGATTCTGAAATGATTCAATGCGATCTCTGATATTTGGACCCCACCTTTTGTGTACAGTTTGTGGGATCTATAGAGATTTTCTGGTCTCATTAGAATGTACAACTTGCAGTTCTCTACTGCATATGTTTCAGAGTAGGACTGGTTGTAAAGAGACTTTCAGTGAAGAAAAAAAATAAAGCAGCATTTCCATAGGCACACTTTTGTTAAGGGTATAAACAAAGTCTTGTACGACAGGGTTAATTCTGGGCCTCTGTCAATAACAGGAGTTACTCAGTCAGACAGGCTGAGTGCTGTAATGTCCTCCCACTCGCTGGCTTCTGAATGGACTCACAAACAAACAGGCCTTCACAGAGGAGAGAAACAAAAAAGAGACTGAGGGAGGCTGGGGCACCAACCCTTTAGCCCAGATGGCCAGTTCAACGTAATGACCCATATAGGGTCAGAAGACTCATGTCACAGACCGAAAGGAAAAACAGCAGGGTCAAACTCCACAGACGTCACACATGTTCCATTAAGGCAAAACATATGCAAATAATGGCTTTACAGTGACAAGTATACTTAAAAAGCTTATTCCCCTAGATGATGGATGTTACAAGATTTTTAGATGTAAGATGTTCTGATTTGACTGTATTTATTATTTTTTATCCATTATTTGATGCACTAGGTTTCAACTCAAGTCATTCTCTAGTTGTATCTATAGTTAAAGTGCTGTGTTTTGGGTTATGTTTTTTTCTTTTAATCTTCTTTTGCAATGGGAAAAAACAACAGACATTGCATAGCAGAGATCTGTTAATTAGATGGAATACTTTTTTCTAAATTATTTAACCATACTACTCTGGAATACTCACTTCCATCTCTTTCCTGGTCTATCTTTAAAACATTACTGCAGTATAAATTGCCCTTCTGGTCATTGTTAGATCCAGAATCTACAAAGATCCTGTATTTTGTTCTTCTTTTTAATATTGAAGTTAATATTGAAATAATTTCAGCATTTCGTGAAAATCTTATCTACTATCATTCATTTGTATTATAGGCTATATCAGCATTAAATATATGTAGGCATTTTGCCACCCTGCTATACAAATATCACTACTGAACTTGGTCATTAAAAATGATAAACATTGAAAAAAAAAAAATTGTTAAAATCTAAATTGAGCACACAATAACATGTCCAATCTGAGTAATATCTGATTTATAACTTGCTTCATCCAAATGTCTTATGATACTGTGATAATAATAATAATAATTATTATTATTTTGGATTTACAGAAATTCCTTAAGAAAACAAGACTGTATGTGTATAGCATGAGCCAGTGATGCAAACCCACTTGTGAAAAAGAAACAAAAATGCAGCGGGTTTTGAGGGCAGAAGTCTGTCCACAGATGAACTCCTCATATAAGAGCCAAAGACAGATATCAGATTACAGACCTATGTTCTTAGCCTTAGGTCAAGAGCTACATCATCAAAATAATCAGATCAGTGAGATGCTCTCAATTTCTGTGGAAAATGGCATTTTATGAAGTTTTTTTTCCCTTTCTTTATAGACAAAAGAACATGAGCATTAAGAAGGCAAACCATCTCATGCATGAAGGGAAATTTGTGCCATTTCCTCACAGGTTTCCTCGCAGTCTATTCTGTCCTCCATCCTGCTCCATTGACCTAGATCTTCAGGACTCTCAGCAAAGCTTAAAAATTCATAAAGATCCAGAGGTATTGTGACAGAGAGGTGTATGTGAATCGCATCGCTCCAGTGCGCAGTCATAGCGGTTCGAGTTTGAGAGACTCCTGTGCACAGCTTCCGATCTCATTAAAGTCCTGTGGCAACGTACACGCTGAGATGAGATGAACATAAATAAGTCAAGCTTCCTCTGCTTTTCTGCACTCAGCAGGCTTAATTAAGGTCTCCCAGTGTCTAGCTTTAATAGCTAGGCCAAAGATTTCCATCTAAACGACACTGAAATATTACCATATTTCCCATAACCTTTTGGCTATCAACTGGTAAAGATCATGGGTTTGATTCTCAGTGAACACATTTACTTGTAAAATGTATACCTCGCATGAAGAATATTTAAAAAATAACTAAATCTTTTTAACAGTAGTGCACTTAATTAATTATTATTAATACAAATTAATTATGTATTTGTATTTATTTAGCCAAATTATTTTCCCTAAAGAATCTGACTTAATAATATCACTATATATTCCAAAGGTTAATTAAATTGTTATCTGAATGTGCCCTTGAGCAGTGCACTTATCCCAGGTAAATAATAGATTATTTGTTTTATTAGAACACATGTTGCCAACTACCGAAAGAGCCCTGTGGCTCTTCCTGTGAAGAATATCCAGATGGCACAGGTTTTCAGGAAATGTATTGTGGTTACACTCACCAGCTGAAACTCACTCCGTCGGCTGTAGGCTTTTTGGATGCCACTATCATTCCAGAGTGCCTGCAGGGCTGGGACATACAGCTGAAAGGTGCAGGGTTCGACGGGCATGCCTGCTTTGTTTTCGAAGGACATAACAAACATGCCATGCTTCTCATTCTCAGAGTTCTGCCAAGGAACGCCAAGTTTGTCTCGGGCATCCAC
The DNA here is from genome assembly GCF_003368295.1 of Carassius auratus. Classification (NCBI taxonomy): domain Eukaryota; kingdom Metazoa; phylum Chordata; class Actinopteri; order Cypriniformes; family Cyprinidae; genus Carassius; species Carassius auratus. Next base: position 20,286,691 of record NC_039245.1, on the reverse strand, counting down.
TAGTACCCGCATCCCCTTTGAGAAGAAGAAAAACAAAGAGAAGGAGAGAGAGAATTAATGCCATGTTTCTCTGGAGTGTATAATAGCAGCAGGGTGTGTCTTCTGGAGCTGAGCTTCTATAACAGCATGATGAAACAATTCTTCTGGAGACAAAATAATGATAGTTGCAACGTCTTCATGTAACACCCACAGCACACTTTAAACCTGCTAGAATTCTGTCTCTGTAAATCTCCCACGCTCAGTTTCAAGCCACTTACCAACTGTTTATGTTAAAAGCGACAAATAATTATCAAAGTCTTAAAGTCTTAAAATCGAATTGACCAGATAAATTTTATTTTGGTTTTAATACCTTTTGTACATGTTTCACTGAGTGTTAAAGAGTGTTGCCATTTAAATTTTTCCTTTCTCTTTGGAGTGTTACAAGCTTTTGGTCCATGTAGAAATGTGTAAAATTGCAATTGAAAGACTAAAGTCTCAAATCCAAAAAGATATTCTTTATAAAAGTAGCGACTCTGCCACGCCCCCCCTAAAACGGCTCATTCAAACCCGCCCCCTCATGTCCACGTCACTATGTGGAAATATTTTTGTAATGCCGCCCAAATGTTCACGCAAAGAAGGCTTGGTTTCAGTAACCGCAGTTAGTGTGTCAGGGAGATGCTGTGTGTATCTAGGTGAAAGCAAAAGCACTTTATTTGGCCTTCCGAAAGTAGATGCATTTAGGAATCTTTAAGATTACTTACAACAGAACAGCAATGCATTTTATGGACGACCGTTTCGTGAACCTAGGAGAGGAGGTAATTCTGACTTTGCTACTACAACCTGGCACTTCTGAATCAGTTACTGTAAGTATTTTTTTTTAATTAGTTAAAGTATTTGCAATTGAGTGTTCAAATGCAGAGTTTTGTGCGTCGCATGTGTGTGTGTGAGAGAGAGAGAGAGAGACAGGGCCACACAGTGGAGTCAGCTGTCTTAACCGTCCTTGCCTTGTGTACTGCAAACACATACGAGCTTCATCACTGTGTCTGTCACGCTACTCTTCTTACAAATCAGTCTGAATGGACAAATTCAAATGTGAAAGTCTGACCAAACTTCTTGCATTGGTGTGAACAGGCCTTTAAACAAAAATGTCAGAAAGAAGGTAGAACATTTTGTAAAACTACTACTCTTTTGAGGCAAAAAACCTTGACTAGCATTATAATTGTACCTCGGGGGGAAAAAATTGCACACACACAAAAAAAAAAAAATACTACAAATTAAGAAAAGTATAATATATCAGTCAAGAATATGGTCCCTTAAAATATATAAAGATGAATCTGAAGTGTGTTTGTACTGCATTTAGAATATGGGTCGGCAACCTACGGCACGTGTACTAACAGTAGCACGCAGAGGGATAATCGCTGGCTCACTAGCAATAGGGAAAACTGCATACATATATTTAGGCAATTATAAGTCACTCAGCCTGTTAGGAGGTATAAATACTATTAAAGTGTGAGAATTAACTTCCGCTAGTCTACTCATGCATGCGCGACTGCTGCACATAGAGCTTCAGATCAAAGCCTCAGCGGACAAAATGACTGAAATGGCCAATCAAATCAAAGTAAGCAGGGTTTACTGTTGATCCTGTAGAAGCAGAATGCGAAGCGTGAGTTTAACGTTAAAGAGAGCAAGCTTAGATGAAGCTGCAAATCATTTAATATTAGTCAACTTTTAACGATATATTTTACAATAGAAATGTTAAATGACCGACAGCTATATCCAGTGATGCAAACTACTCACATTTTTTTCTCAAATATGGCCATTCTGAGAATGAGAGAGAGAAAGAGAAAGAGACAGAGAGATGTGTAAATTGTCTGCGTCTCTCTCTGTCTTCAAACAATGAAGCTGAGTTTTTACTTAAAGCAACATTTTACCCCCCTCCGTGCTGAGATATATAATGTAGCGATTCAGTATCGATTAATAAAAGTCACGCGGCAAGTTTATGAGCTTTCTGAATGTTACTTTTTGCACAGCGTGATCTCAGATCTGTGTGCCAGCAGTGTGTGTGTGTGAGGGGGGGTGCATCAATTTAGAACAGTGATTAAACTGTACACTTTTAATGCATTGGCCTTCTCACATACACACATACACTGATGTTCCTTCCGTACTGTCACACTGTATATATTTTATTCATGAAACTTTTGAAAAGTTTAAAAAACAATTTATAAAAAAAAGTGTACAAAATAATTTAAAAGTGGGGGGTTTTGTTGGCACTGTGGTTAACCAGAAAAAAAAAGACACATCATGCTGAAAAGGTTGCAGACCCCTGATTTAGAAGAAGCATAGACTGCAACCACTCAGTCACGACATGTATATTCAAAAGATCCCAGAACTGAAACACTCAACTCTGAAGCCAAAAATGAAAACATCTCCAGAAAGCTCTGTTGAGAACAGCAATCGCACTGAAACTAAACTTCCGTAATGAGCCTCTTCGCTTCCAAGCATAACAACGAATACACAAAACCCTGAACTGAGCCTTTGGCAGTTACCAGGAGGGTTGAGCTCTGTGGAAGAGCAGGAATATCATGAGACACTTTGTAAATGTAACATAAGGCCATTGACTTTTCTTGATAATAACTGCAGTACTATCAACCGAGGCAAAGTCCTTCTTTGCAACACATTTTTCCCTCCTTTTGTTGCACTGGAATAACATCCTGATTTTCAGGGTCCCAGAAGGGGGTCCCGGGCCTCTTCCTCTGTTCTATAGGGCCACATATGAATCATCAACACAAGCACTCAAAAGTGACCTGAGCAAACGTATGCTACAGTAATTAGAGCGCCTAGCGAGTCTTTGTCTCAGAAGAAGATAAAGGGTCCCTCAGGCACAGGTGCTTTGTGGGATTTAACCCAGTGGACCGGACGAGTGAATTTAATGGCATTTATGCACGTCAGGTCAATGGGTTGAGCATAAGGACAATGAAAACTCTTAGATCGTCCGCAGGTGTGAAGGATCTGTACATCAACACAAGACGGTTGCATTGCAAAACCATTAAAACCGCGTGCAGCGACAGGAAATGAATGCGGTACAGTCCTGTTAGTCTGGCTGTCTCCATCAAATCCTGAGATTCCCCCACCTCCCAAACCCAAGATTTCCCAAGCCATCAAATGTAAACAGTTGTTCGTGCTTAAGGCCTCCCTACTGTTTCTTCTTAATCCTCTCAATAGTGTGCCTTAGTCCAGGGTTGTCAGGGTACTTTCCTAGGGGCAAAACTGCCTTTACTGTCTCTAAGATGCAGCTCCCAAACCCACCCATCCATCTCTGACCTTTCACCTACTTCTGGCCAGCACTATCAGGAAAGCGTAGACGTATCCTCCTGTCCTCTGGAACCATTGACACAGTCAGGGTGAAAGAAAAGAGAGAGTGGCTAGGCAGCTTTATCACAGTGGAGAGGTCAGTTGCAGGGCTTCCAATCTCTTCCTGAGTCATGGCAAAGTCCCAAAAATAGCTCCGAAAGCCACCAAAACCTCACCTCGCCGTGAGCAGGGCTCCTATCGTTTCTGAAATGCCTCCTGAAAAACAAGCCCTAAGTGTTTGTTTTAAATGGCATCTTCCAAAGAGACTTGTTTTGTAAGTCTCAAGCAAAAAAGCCACAGACATTTTCCATGTGTTTTTTTTTTTTAAGTCTACAACAGACAATTCTTGATGTTCCCTTGTTGTTTGTCGACAAAGGGGGATTTCCTGAATGTAGAACACACATGATATTCAGGGATCTTGGTTTCTGCAGAGAGACACAGCTGACAGCGAATCCTATCCGCTGGCCCTCATCTGACATGCATTAAACGGGCCCTGCGTGTCAAGCACAGTAATTACTCCAGTGGTGGTAATGGCAGAGCTGTGATTTCGCAGAGTAAGCAGATGTGGGAAGCGCACCAGGCAGCCACTCACGGGTTCCCCACCGCTGAGCAACCACAGCTAAATCAGCAACAACTCCTTAGCCATAAACAAGCTGCCTGTGAAGGAGCCTCCCAAGACTCCGGTCACAGAGAAACTCTCAGATTTATCACGCAGGAAGATGGGCTTGATATATGTTTTCTCCCTGTGTCACCCATCAGCAACTTCCTGTATCCTCCCCCGCAAACATAGTTTGAGCAGGATGTATGAATTTAAACCTTTCGGTTTCTTAATTTTTTGGTAACATGCTCATCCATACACACTATCCTTGGGATGATGGCGCAAAAACACATTCTGGGCAGTGACCGAAAACCACAACTATTTTCTCAAGGATGTAGTAAACAGAGGAAATGCTCCACTGCCAATGGTGTCCCGTTGCACAAGAGATCAAGAGCTTTGCAATAGGGAAACTGACTCTTGAAGGGTCAGAGTGATGAATGAGGGGTACGAGGGGCTAAACGGAGGTGAGATCTTATCCTGTCCCAACATGCAGTGTCAGTATAAGGTCAGTCTTTAGATCACTCTACTATCAAAGATAGCTTTCTAAAAGGCCACTAAAGAGTTAACAGAAAAGACTAGATATCTAGCTATTGATCTAGGAAGTAATAAATTCCCAGACATAAATTACTCAGCTTATTCAATGTGGGTTAACAAAAACAAGGCAGGAAAGGCTGACTGTGCTGTATCAAATCATTTTTTTTTGGACATTAAAGACTGTACCCACAACACATTTAGCTTTATTAATGCATTCTATTACCATATTAAATGAAATAGGGTGGGAATTGAATTTATCCATCTGGTTTTGATTGGATCAACAAGCCATCAAACAAGTGAGATAGGATTTCATTCAATTTAGATTTTATCTAACAAGTATTTCTTTAAAAATAAACATTGACTTTAAAAACAGTTTAAAACTTTTTCCAGAACACCTCCACAGACTGAGGGCAAATAGTGCAATAATATCGAAAAGGCATTACTGGAAGGATCTGGAAAGAAGTTGAAAGGACTATCTCCTGGACCTTTGCCACTGTAAAGTGGCTGAAATAAAGATAATGTTATCTTTAAAATAACCAATAATTTGATCAGCACATAGGCCGAGATTCGCTCACACGACTGTTAACCTCTGGGATTGTTTGTTTTAGTTTTTTCCAACCCTGAGAAAAAGTCTGGACTGGTTGGTATCAGTGAAACAAACATCACCAACATGGTCATCATCCTAAAGCCTTCAGAGGGATGGGCGATGACAGATGGTGATGATGCCACGACTGAATCGCCATTGTTTGTGGCATTCACTGTCTGTGCACTGAGGAGAAGCATTTCCTCTGGCTCTGTGGACTGTGGGATACTGCAACACCATAGAGACCACCATTGTGGAACTATTCCAATCTGACCTTGACTTCATCGCTGACAAAAAAGGTCTCCAGTCTAGTTCTCAAGCCACCCCATCTTTAGACTGTGAAATTAAGTATTATCACTTTCATTTTATTGGCCACTGTTGTACTGTCCTACAAAAAATTAATAAATAAATCCCCACTTTAATTAAATTAATAAATAAAGACCTAAACTAAACTACATGAATTGCAAATCATTTTACAAAAGATTTCACAACAATGTGGAACTTTTATACTTCCTAAAACGAAACTTCATGTCAATAAAAGCGCTGTAAAAACGGAAACTCTGCAATTTACTCTAAGGATGTTTAGGCTATTTCTAACTGACCTTATCCTGACCTGACTTTTGTTGTTGTAGCCTAATATAAGTTGATTTAGCCATGTTAAAAAATATTTTGACTCAAATAAAAGCAGTCCATTTACTATACTACATGTAAAACGTGTTCCTGTAGCTCAATTGGTAGAGCATTGCACATGATAGGTAAAAATTGATAGCCTGAATGCTCTGTAAGTCAGGTCATGACGAGGTGTTCCCCATAGTGTCCCTTCAGAGGACGCAGTTTGAAGTTCCCTTGACAGGGAACTGGATTGTTCTTGACGTCATGACAGTGAAGCCGTCGCGCCGACATATTGGTAATCCCTAGTATACGTAAACTTTTTATTGAATTAATAGGAAATTGTATGATTTTCATGAGAAAATATCACCTTACATTTTTAGTATCTCTTTACATTATTACAATGCAAACACCCTAGGCCTGTAAACAGTTATTTTTTTAAAATGTCGGGAATTTCCCCTAATTATTAAAAAGCTACGTTCAGTAGCGAACACCATGATAAACATCAGGCGGACTGTAAAAATATACACATCATAATTTATTCAGAGAAATAACTGACTATATACAGTACGGATTTAAAGACATGAAGCTTTATTTGCAAGATAGTAAGTTAAGTTTTTAATTTTATTATAGAGCAATATTAACAGAGGCTATTGTATTATTCGTTGTAATATATTCAAATCCACTTCTGATACCAATAGGTTCATGTTTAATAATTCCTATATAATTACATACATAAAGAAATAGTCTATATTTTGTGATGGATCAATTACATGTGTCTGCAGTGCGCAGCAGACACACCCACCTAAACGGTTTAAATATCTTTTATCCTGTCCAAAAAGACCATAAACACTGTCTTATTTACGCCGCAAGATTTGCATTTGTCTCACTTTGCCTCATAGTTGCCATTTTTAAACTGTAAACTAGCTACTTTACCAATTAAGATATTTATCTAAATGATTTGCATGGTTTTATATGTTGCTAAATCACATCTGTGCATCATAAATATTTTGAGACCTTTGCTTTGATGTAGCAGCCATTACATCTGACATGCAAAAATGTTACTTGTACAAGCCAAAATAGCTTTTTAAGTAAATGGGTGCCTTCCACTCCTCTCATGTGTTTCTCCTTGTCTGGAAGATATGATGGATGGACCCAAAATATATGATCACATGACAGTTGCCAAGATATGGAGTTTTATTAAAACTTAGTTCTGGAGGAGCACGATCATCCAATCATCCAATTTGGTACAGGTGCATCCCATTTAGCTAATCATCTTAACTAGCACACAAAGTATATATATCCAGTCTTCCTACCTCCTGTCCCATGAGTTTTTCGGGATCCCTCCTCCACCCCAACTCCTCACTTCTAATATATTTAACCCAAATTAGGGCTAGGGGGGTTATTTGTGTTTGGGCTATGCTCCGGGCCCGGACCCCTCCCCCAGGACAGCACGCCAAAATATGCCTACTATCCGCTTTCAGATTAGATGTAAGGGTGAACTTGTGAAACAGTGGGTAACGGTGGTCAACTGCCCATTGGCTCATCTTACACATAACGTATGAATGACGTTTAGAATTTTAAAACCTTGACGGTTAATAAGAATCCAACCCAAAACATAAAAGAGTTATATATACTTCGTTTTTAGTAATATAATATAGTTTTATAGTGTCCTATAAATGTTCATGTAATAGGCTTATTTTTTTGCTTCCTAAACCCCAAAAAAGTTTCTCAAATCGAACTAAAGGTTTAACATATCCTTTTTTTATAAACTTTAGAGATGTTTAACAACTGACTGGTGACAAGAAGCCATGGTAAACTATCCAGAAACACAAAACCTTTGGCACATTCTTCACGACCATTTGCACTTTTCACTTGACTGGCAGGGCAGTGAGTGGACCATGTAATAAGGGCCAACACATACATTTAGGGCTGACTTCAAGTTCTTGTATACATGCAGATGCTCCAAAACACAGGCCTCAGCATTTCCCTTTGGAGCTAATGAAAGAGATCAGAACTACATTATAATGTTTACCTCAGCTCCCTATTCACTTTGTGTGGAAGGGGTCTTACTGAAAATAAACTGAGATGGCATCATCAACAGAAAAAAAGAAAACTCAGTTCTGCTGCTTTGCTCCCCGGATGGGTTGGAAGAGGATCTGATCACAATCAGTCCCAATCGAAACAAAATGAATCTTTTGGCTCTGCCTCTGTACAACACTGAAAACTATATGGACAAGAGCTTACACGTTTGTCTGGCTGTGGGAAGGATGCATGATTTGATGTCTGGCAGTTTGGCTAAATGTTTGGTGGACAAGAACCATGGAGTTGGAACATGTGGACCTCTGCTCTGACTTCCTGAGAAACATAAACTTTTCCATATAAAGCAAAACTCTTCCACCGAGCCAGACCTCTGATCTGGCAGCACAGCTTTTGACCAAACTGTGGGTAAAATAACAAGACCAAGGATAGGGATATTTATCATTTTATTTTCCCACTGAATAAAATAACATCATAGTTTGCCAGAACACAGACATATTTATGTACAATAGAGAAGAAATGCATTCATTATATATTTTTTTTAATGTTCGTAGAACTGTAATCCAACTGTATTCAAGTTGGTTTGAAAAAAAAAAATTTTTTTCATTTTAATTTAATGACTTAAAAATATATTTACACCTTGAATACATGTAAGTGTACAAATCTTAATGATTATTTAAAAAAAACATGCATTTATTAGTGTTTTTTATTTGTCTAGGTCATGTTTGTTTTACTTGTAATAAAAATTTGCAAAAGGAAAGTTTGGGCAATGGCCTTGGTAACCTTACAATAACTTAATCTAACTCAACATAATTATTAAGAAGTTTTGATGCAATGCAACAGTATATTAAGATTTGGTTATTGATTAGTGTAGTTGCATTTAGTTAAACAGTTTCACATATTTCAAATTCAAAGTTTTGTATTTATTTATTTATCTATCATGTATTTATTAATTCATGTTTTATCATTACTTTTGGGGGAGTTGCACCGCATGATATTTCACATCCTGAACAAACCGGTCAAATTGTCTGATTTTTTAAAATACTTTTTGGCCTTATACACAGTCGTGAGAGTCTGTAGGGGTCCTCACTACAATATTATTTCCTGCTTAATGTTTTCTCCATGTTTCTGCCTGTTGTGTGAATTTTTTTGTATTTTAATAAATTATAAAATAAGACCAAATTGATTATGCATTATGCCATTGATCCATATAATTACATCCCATCTAACATAAAATCAGAGTACCACATAAAGATGACAGTGACAAGACAATGCACAACACACTGCTGCTTTTTAACAAAGCTCTTTTATAAATAAACAGCGCAGAAAAGCTCTGACTCAGTCAGCTAGTGTTTGTTAAGCACATAGACATCTTGAACAAAATGAAAAGACTGTTAGATCTTCTCTATCTCTATTGTAACATAGATGCAGGCTGTAATCAGAGTCTTCAGCTATTCTCAAAGGCTTCTCGCTATGATCACATCAGATGCCATCAGTAAACTTCCCAAACCAAATGTAAAACCAAGTAAGAGATAAAGAGAGGAAGACACAAGCCCAGAGCGTACACAGATAGGGGAAAAATCAGGACATATTGAGACATCCAAAGACACGTGAGCTCAGAAAGCACATGAGCTGATCACAACGATAAGTCAGACACAATCTCTCTGTTCATAAGTGAGAGGGAAAAATGAACCTAGACCAAACAAACTGACTCCATGCACTGCTAATTGTAAGGACAGCTAAGCTTCGTCTTGTGGTAATTACGAGAGAACATCTGCCAGCCTGCAAATGTTAAGATGCTGATTTGGGATTCCTGGTTTATGAAAAGATTGCTTTTACCAGAAAAGCTACAAATTGTTCCTCAGTAACTCCAACAGCCCCAGGCCCACTATCTCATCTCGCACACACATTCTGGGATACATTATCACTCCTTTCTCGTTAAATCAGAACTGTGAGCCAAGCCACTGTTATTAAACACAGATATCTTAAATAGACATGCTTAAAGGGAAATGAACCAGGAACAATCCCTTGGGATTCTGCTTTGTGGTAGAGCAGATGCCTAAAGCAACCATCACATGACTAACAGTAAAAAGAAATAGGCTAGTCAGATACATAAGAGGAAATGTTAACATTTTCGCATGGATTGGGTATTCGAAACTAGATCTGGACATCTAGATTTAGCTCATCTAATATGTAAGGAAAAAACTGATAGTAACTCGTGAGCCTGTTAGTATGACAGTACATGTGATGGGAGCTCATGTGAGCTTTTTTTCTGATGGCTGAAGCACAAACTTTGGGGAAGTATTAATTATGCTGAATGCAAAAAATGCATTTATTTGTGTTTCCCATTTCTGTAGAGAATGTTTGTTTTACTTATTGGGACAAAAGTGCATGTCTCAGCAGGAAACAAGCCAGCCTTTGTGACCTTAGAATAACTACACAACCTAACACAACATCATTTAATACGTTTTGATGCAATACAACAGTTCTACTTTATTAAGATCATTAATTAACTATTTTTTCTTTCTATCTATCCTTACAGTTATCCATCTGTTTTCAATTAAATTTCTTATGATTAAATATATAAACTAAATACAAATATCTATCTATCTATCTATCTATCTATCTATCTATCTATCTATCTATCTATCTATCTATCTGTATTTGCCTGCCTACCTATACCTTTTAATCTATTTCTTTAATGAAATATATATGCTGAAAATGTCTTATAATATATATAAGTCTTATAAATATATATTTTTATAAAATCTTTAATAAATAATAATTTATAAACGAAACGAATTAACAAAACTGTTCACAAACAAAACCCGACAACCATGACGTCAGAAACAACCGAGCCTCACGCAAACTGTCACGCTTGATACCGTTACCTTGATGACATTCTCAAAGATCGTATCCCTGAAGTCGAGCAGCGCTTTCTGGTCAAACTCTTTTCCGTGGATGATCCTCATCTGCTTGAGGAATGTGGATTTGCCGCTCTCTCCAGCGCCCAGCAGCAGGATCTTCACCAGACGCCGCACCGAGCGCCTCTCGCGCGCGATCATGGCATTGATCTCGCGATTGCGCCGCTTCGCCTCGCGCTCCTGGTTCGCATCGCGCTCGCGGTCTCCTCGTCCTTTCCCGTTGCTCCTGTCATCGTGAGCGGCCTCAGCGGGCAGCAGACACCGGCTCAGGGTGCGCACCACGCCAGCCATCCTTTCCAACTCGAACGCGATTAGTTACCACCTGATGTATTCATTAAAGTGCCAAAGGACTTTACTTTAAATTTTAAACAAAACCTACATGGAGTAGACTCAGCTGGCGCCGGCAAACATCTGCTCTGAATATTCACCGGTTAAAACAAACACTAAAAGGAAAAAGCTGAAACACAATAAGCATTTTCCTCCATTATAAAGACATTATGTAAAAGCCTGCACACTGAAGAGCTCCTTCCCCAGCAAAGCGACACTGTTGTCCGTTAAAACTATGAAGAAATGCATAAAAATTCTGGATGTGCTCAGGAGATTATATTTAGAGGGAAACCGTATTCCTTTAGCGTCGTGACAAGTTCCAAAAGTTCATTCTGGAGGAGCGATGTTTGCTCGCAGCTCTGGGAAGGTTGTCTCCGGACTGACGCCCCTCCTGCTGTTGAGATGGGCGTTTGTACTGACATGAGGGGGATTCCAGCCAGTGTCAGAAATGTCACTGTTATAGTGGCCCCTAGCTGTCTAGCATGCACTACTGTCCGTGTGGACGTAATAACATTTTACAAGAACCCTGGCAAAGATATGATGCAAACAATTGGCATGAAACACTTGGACAAGGATGTTGAGGAAATGTGTTTTTAAAACACATGCACCAAGCCCTTGGAAACATAATATGTGCATTCATGTTTCATTCATAATCTATTTAGTGCTTTACACATTTATTAGACCACCACCATCCAATGTGCCACAGCTGCCCTAAACCAACAGTATTAGTTATTACCAAAATAATTTAATTATGTTTCTCGAATGGTTAATACATCAGTGTAAGCTATTTAGTTTTAGTGTTTCTAATGCTAGAATATAATTACTGTTGTTTAACATACATTTTCGAATTCACTGTTTTACAAGAAAATAAAAAACACTTTATATTTTCAATTTTTTTCAAGAGACAATCAATAACAACAAAGACTGTAGAAAAAATAGATAAAACAATGCCAGCAAGAATACAAGCTGTTATCAAAGCCAAAGTAGATCACACAAAATATTAAGTTGTTTATGTGTGAATAAAAACTACTGTATTTATTTGTTTCAGTTTGTTATTTGCCTTATAAATGACAATAACATCTTTAGTTATAAACAAGTTTTTGACAGATTTCTAAAATATTTGTGTTTTCTCTTTATTGCGACAGGTGGTCTAATAAATCTGTTAAGCACGTACAGTGATTTATTGATTTATGTTGAGTCTAAAAAACCCAGAGGTTTAACAATTAAGATAACAATTAAGGTAGTAAAAGTAGTATGCTTTCCTCCAGTCTTGAGTATCAAAACGTTTTCTTTAACGGTTAAACGATATGTCCTGAACAAAATGTGCCTTTCCATAAAATGGTCAGCATATAAGATAATAAAAATACTGACATTGTATATATAGTTTATTTGATTTTGCATGAGAAGTTTTACTCTAGGTTAAGATCTAGAAAAGGCTATTCTGCTTGTATAATAATAATAAAAATAACTGTTCATTCAGCAGAGGGCAGTGTTAACCTGCGTTTACATTCATTCATTTCCTTTGACTCATAGTTTATCATCCACATACATCATTTCTTTTTTAGTAAAATGAGCTCCGTAGGATGCATACGTGTCAACTAAAAAGAAAAGAAACCCACAGGTAAAGAAACCATATGATGAGCATATTCTTAATCAAAACATTATTTGTCAAAGATCATTAGTATTATTTGGTACTATTATTTCTGCACTAACAAGACACTCTCATTACGAGCTACAGCTTTATTACACATACTGTCAACAACTATAAATAATATTTAAAAATTTTCCCAGCACAGCACCACAAAGGCATTTCCTTATTAATACCACAGGTGCAGAAAAGTAGAGTGGGCAAATTTTTTGCCACTGACCACCTACATAAGAAAAATAGAACTACCAACATTAGCATCTAAATAGTGACAATTCTTCGTTCCTTCTCCTAGTAGATTATTCAATGTAATTTACAGCACAGGAAACTAAACCTCTCATTACTGTGGTTGTGATTCAGATCTCAAACCTATTTGTTGCATGGATGTGCACAAGGAAAACATTTAATAGAAAAGCTTTCAAGTTGATTTTCAAGCAGGAGGTTAATTGGACTGGGTTTCTGGAGGAAAGATGGAATCAACATGCACGTGAAACGCAGCTGAAGAGGCTTTCAGAGAGCAACAAAGCTCACCAGAAAGCAACACAGAAATATACAAGTATCCATTCTTCTCATTGGGCAAATTGCTCTTGATAGCAGACTTGGAGAGGGTTAAGGCTGAAATAACCAGCACTGCCATCTGTGTTTCCCACATGCTTCGAACAGACGCAGCAATTGAGCACCGAGTGCTACAACTTTGAGAAATCATAGGATAATTGGTGGTGAGAGCTGATTTGCATGTAAGCTTTTCTAGCCAATGTTTGCATGCAATATAAAAACAGTATAATTCTAAAAATGATAATTAAATCAAAATTATATATAAAACATACAATTAAAAATAATTCCAATAAATATTTCTGTTAATCATTACATTAATAAAAATAAATTATTTATCATTAATTTAGTAATTAATGAAGATAATTATTCATACAAATACTCAAATCAGACTTCTGTGAAGTTACTCTGAATAACAAATGTAAATTTTATTTCTCTTTTTTGGGGTGTAACAGTTAAAGTCATTGTCTTATGGTAAGTTTTTTGCATATTGGTGACTGAGCACAGCACGCGCATGTCAGCAAAAAAGAAATCTTTCATGCATTTTATAAAAAGAAAAATTAAAAGGGCATAAACTATAACATTTCTGTCATGACAACTCTCGGAGGGATTGTCATGGTAATGTATGTACAGGACAATGTTATTGTATTTGGTCTTGGTGGGATAGATCTGCCATACTTCTTTTGCATCAGAGCAAGTACTGAGACTTTTTTACTGGCAATACATCCACAACATGCTGCTGTGAGCATGTAAGAATATTGCTGCTGCAAATATAACATACATGAAATAACCCCATATCATACATGAATCACCTGGTAGCAGATCTATACAGGTGGAGCTGGGGAAGGTGGAGGGTTTCTGAAGCGAGCTGCACTGCTACGGCAAACTCTAGTCATATTTTTGAATGCTGAGCAGCGAGCTCATTAGCTACCAATACAGGAGAGAACCAATCAGCTGTGCGATGTCATAATGATGTCATTATGTCAGATTGAGTTAGACCTATCAGACTGCACCATCAGTTTCATGCTAGAACTCTGTTTATATGACACTATCGTTAAACACTAAAAAAAGACTGTTTATTCACCTGCATGTATTTTTTAAGGTGTCTTTATATAGTTATTTTTTTCTCAAGCACGCATGTTCATAGTGAAACAAAAGTCCTTTTTATTTCATTTTATTTTTTAGCTCAACAGCCCAATCACCATGAACTTGATTTCAAAAGGTTATTTAAAACTATTCTTTAAGAATAGTTCATGCAGAACAAAGAGTCGGTAATATAATGTTTTTAGGAACAAATGCTTGGCAAACATATTTAACAAGGGAATCGGAACCAGATTCAGAGCTTTGTCCAGCCTAATTAAGAGAGATAAGAATAAACCAAACCCAGTGGGCATGTGGTCTCAGAGGACTACAGAGGAAAATGTCTAATTAAATAAATAAAACAGCAAATAATTAAATTCACCCCACTCTTTGATTCCAGCATAATGACTCTCATACATGGACAAGTGTGTGTGCCATTAATGGAGGTCTGTACTTGATAGCCAGAGTGACAAATGGCTGTTATTAGACTGAAGAAGGATGGCTGAAAAAAAACAAAAAAACAAAGCACACTTTTATCAAGAGAGAGAAAGGGGAAAAAAAGAGAAATTAAGAAAATAATATAATTAAAAAGAAATATAATCTAATTGAAAACTTTAAAGAGATAACATTTACATAAATGAGATGCATGAGCATTAAACACCTTTCAAGGGTGCAGATGATGAGCAATCACTTTCCTCTCCTAATCAAAGAAATGATCTTGAAAGTGTGTTTTTGTGAACTGCTGCAACAAAGGCACAAAGTTCTCTGCGCATTTTAAAACGTATTAAACGCTGTGCTTTGGTGAGCAGCTAGAAGAAGAGATAAATGCCTCGTGCTTCTCAGAACAAAGCTCGAGTGAGATCTGATGGCTTATGAAGTTGTGGGTGAAGTAGACGGCCTAGACACAGAAGTTCTGATGCCTGTGACAGACACTCCGTCACGGAGAGTCTATTATGACATTTCAGCTCCGCCGCTCCTCACACGTTTGACTGATGGATGCAGGGCAAAGGCATTTAACAGACTGGCAAGCCATCTGCCAAAGTGACACGCTCGCGACGTATACGCAACACTTCCTGTAGCGATCAGCTGTGTGAGGAAGA
This sequence comes from Carassius auratus, assembly GCF_003368295.1. Lineage (NCBI taxonomy): Eukaryota > Metazoa > Chordata > Actinopteri > Cypriniformes > Cyprinidae > Carassius > Carassius auratus. Next base: position 20,271,369 of record NC_039245.1, on the reverse strand, counting down.
CACAGATCGGGGTTGCAGAGACTGGATTTTCATGTTGTGGGTTTTGAATATATTATGATAAAGGATACAAACTGGTAATCCAACATAATCTCTAAGGTGCATGGATTACAATGCGCAGAAAACAGCATTGTTTGTCTGGGACTTTCACAACATAATGTGTTTGCATTGATGTGCAAATTATATTTTCATATCTCAACCTCTCCTTGGCCTTTTATGGCATGTTTAAAGGCAAGCATTACCCTCTGAAGAACACAGCATGACCTTAACTGAAGAGAGTAACAGTCTTTTTAGGTTATATACAAGCGAATGTGACGTGTTCTGTTACATGAAACCAATTTCTCCTGGTTTTAGTGAGCAGTGCGAGATCCGAGAGCCTCTCTAATGGTGTTTACAATCACAGTGGAAAGTTGGTTTACCGTCAGAGTTGTTGCCTGCTAGTGACGCTACTCTGAGAGGAACCACCAGCAACACCACATGAAGCAACAAGATGTCTGCTTGGCAGGGGCCAACTGAAATTTCCACTGCGCTGCTCGTGACACACTCTCTCCAGGATTTCTCCTCTTTTCGAGCCCTTTTATTGTTTCTCAGTTCTCATTTCAACAGCAACAACATGTCAGTTTCCTTCTGAAGCACAGTGTAAACGCAGAAAACAGAAACTCTGCTTCTCAAAACCGTTTATTGCATAAAACACAGCATGCATTGTTGTGCCAGCTGCAAAGTACATTCTGGTGTCTGTTTATAAAATAATATTTACATAAAATAGATTAAATCAAAGCTTGGGCGTTGGAGATTACACAAAAGAGACAAAATGATAGTGACAAATTAGTTTTTTTCCCCAAATGTGATCCCTCAACACGATGTACAGCCCCCTGGATAAGATGCCTTTACATGCTATACAAACATTAACTCCTGTCTTCTAGACAATAGACTTTTGTTTCATTTTATAAGGTGCTACGGTTGGTACATTAAACTTCCCCTAAAAATCGCATCACTCATAAACAATAATTATACACACATCTATATGCTGTACGTTTAGAATCACAGGGGTAGCTGACATCAATCGTTAATAGTTTTTTCATAATTCTTTTATAATTATTACACATTGAGTTTGTATATTTTTACTGTATGGGTCGAAGACAAGATATCCCATTTTGGTGTCAGCACCAAATTAAATTGACAAAAGCGAAGTCATGTACACGGAAAGCATATTAAATGCAAGAAAAGTATCTACTTTTTCACATTTTAAATTTTGTGAAATAATGTTCCATCGTCATTCAGCGTCAAATATATATTTATGTAAAAATAAAACAAGAAAAAGTTCAAGAGAACAGAAGCTAGACAGAAAATTATGCTTAAAAACCCCTTTTCATTATATGCACACACATTCAATTTGTGACAATACAGAGCGCATGAATATATATATATTTTTTAAAGCCTAAAATTTTCCCTTATACATTCCCATACATTTAACCTTAAATATATATATATATATATATATATATATATATATATATATATATATATATATATATATATATATATATATATATATATATATATATATATATATTAATGTTTGTATTATTTGTAAGATACCCATAAATCATGATATTTCTAAATGGCAAGCAGTAAGTCATCTTTAAAGAATGGAACATTACATGAAGTAAACCCCAGAAACAGCTTTCACTGTGATAACATCTAGAGACAGATAGAGAAGAGAAGATCCCACTTCAGGACATCAATCAATGACAGCTTAAACAAACTCCAAAATAATGCCAACATAAAAATAAAACGGTTGCAAATTACAGTCAGTAGCTTGACATGTAAATACAGATAATGCCTTTGAAATACAGTATGAATACTAGAGATGCAGTAAAACCTTGGCAAGTATTTAGGTAGCAGCTGAAATGGACACAGAATTAAGCACGTGTGTGTCATCTGCACAAAGACGAACCTTTACAAACATATTACAAATGTGGGCTTATATTAAAATAAATATAGACGTCACAAATATTAATTCATGTAATTTGCTTATAAAAGATAAACATACATACTGTATACTGCATTAATGTTGGAATCAGATTCCATTTACAGTTATGCACAAATCAACCAGAACACAACTGAAGCAAAATTCAGTGGTCAGCGCTATATTAAATATTACAGGTGGATTCTGGGAAGGATAATATTTTATTGACAATAGATAAGAAGCTCGGGCATGAGAACATTTCCACTGCTTACCAAGTGAACCTCAGGAGCTTCACATGGTAACATTCCCCCTTTCACGTGTTTGCATTTCATTTTTTTTGACAGCAGAGAGAAACACACCTCACCTTTGACGCCTTAGACGGAGTCACTTCCTGTTCACACGCTTGTGCTGCATGCATACATTCCACCCTAGCTGGAAACAGAGTTTTGGTGCACCATAAGACGTTGCTCCCGTGATCGGGTCACAGCAGGTCCTGCTCCACCCAGACGGTCTTCTTCTGCTCCTCAAAAATCTTGTCCTTGATGACCTTGACGAGATCCTCCACCCCTCCCCAACAGTCAGGCTCCACACCAGTGTACAAGCACGGCAGCGTCTCCAGCTCCTTCTCCTTGGAGCGACACATCTTCAAGAACTCCTCCTCAGAGTCCACCTTCAGAGGGAGTCTTCTGCTCGAAGAAACAACAGAAACCATTACTAAATGATCTGAGGAACCGTTGACCTTCTTCAAACTAGAACTAAATAATGAATATGACACTCATTAAAGAGTGCAACGAAGACCTTGGAAGAGTTCTTACCTCAGTTTTTTGATGTTCCTTTCACAGATTTTGATGAAGATCACGATGGGATATATCTCTCTCCTCAACAAGTCTTTCACACAGCTCAGATCAGCTTCCAAAAGACAGTGCTTATTCTAAAAAAAAAAAAAAAACATTAAAAAACACATTTATTTTCCCTTAAAATACACTTTTTATGTTTCGTCCTATTTACTATGATCAAAAAGCAACAGTTATACATGAAAATAAACAATTTTGTAAATATGGATCATATAAAGCAGAAAAGAGAACTGAGAACTGAAGAGAGAATTGTGAGGTGTCAGTTCTCTTTTTTTTGTCCTGTTTTTGGCACACCTCTCAAACAAGTGAGATTTGAAGTGGAAAAATAGACTCATCTCCTGACACATTAGCAAGTGAAAAACAATATGCTGCCTCTCATCTAACCATCTGATAAACCATCTTTAGCATCTGCAGACATCAGGAGGATCTGGCTGGTCTCCTACAAAATATATATATATATATATATATATATATATATATGTGTGTGTATGTATGTATATATATAAATATATATATATATATATATATATATATATATATATATATGTGTGTGTGTATGTATGTATGTATGTATGTATGTATGTATATATATATATATATATATATATATATATATATATATATATATATATATATATATAACTTAAATTGTATTCAGAAGACAAACAAAGCTTTTACAGATTTGGAATGGCATGAGGGTAAGTGAGATGACAATTTTCATTTTTGGGTGGAGTATCCCTTTAACTAGTTAAGAAGTTGAGCTTTGTTTTTTTGTGACAATCCCATTGGTGTCTTTAGGAAAGGAGCAAGCGCTTCAAAATTATACTGCTTTGCAAAACAGCGAAAACATAAATATCCGACGAGCTTCTTGAGTAAACAGAAGAAATGACAGCACATAAAAACGAAAACATAATTTAGCTATTATTAAATTCTTCTGAAACGAACATTTGTTACTTTACCTTGAAGGCAACTGCTTCGATGTTTTCTGGGGTGATGCATTCATATGTGCAGGCCTGCTTTTCTTTGGAATAAATGATGGGCTCTATCTTCTGTTTCATGAGGAATTCGTCTTTTGTCACAATGTCTGAAAAGACAATGAATTTATAGTTCTTGTAAACAGGCATGTCAAGGAATATTTCGCTTGCATATAGGGAGTGCATTGTAAATATTTGATACATTGTGGTTTTGATTTGATTAATCCTATTGATTATTGTTTTTTAAAGATGGTAAAAGATAGTCCAATAATTGGTTAAAATGATTTTTAAGCATTATTTATCCTTTTTTTACTTGATCAGTTGTCAGTTCTTAAATGTTGGGTTTACCAATAAATTATGCCTTCTGATGAGTTTTTAAAATAATATCAAACAATGCCATTACACCACTGTATTCTACAGAAAACTGTATTGTTCTTAGGTAACTTTTTGTTTCAGTGTGTTCTTTGCATTAATAGTTTTATTATTGATCTCTATCCCCAGCCTTACTGACAACCCACTCAACACTAATAACTGCAACAGATTTATCTGAGGTTTCTTACATGCATTCAAAAGCTTGTGCTAAACATAGACTGAGTGGGTTGTTGCCTGTGACATAAGAGTTCAAGTCATGGAACAAATTAAAATAAAAGCCTATAGTTATATATACAGTATGCGACCTGTAGTTAATAATGCAAGCTACTGTTTTTCTTTTCTGTTTACAGAACAATAACTTTATATATCATCACTACAGTGTGCTGCTATAATTAGGACAACCGTCCTCCACCAACTTTTTACCTGGTTTGCATATATTAAACTCCATAGCACCTCCAAGATTAAGGAACTTCTGGACGATGGTCTTGGCGAGGATGTTGGGGGTGAAGAGGACGGGTCTTTTGCGCTGACATTGCTGTGGGGTCACTAGACTGTATGGGATCAGATTCAAGCTCTTGTTTAAGTCGCTCTCTGGGTCAGACGCCTCTGAAAAAACAAAAACACTTCACGGGTCAGCTTTAAAAGCAGTTTACTGTCATTCAGCATAAACACACTAGAAATGGTTGTTCTGTGAATAAGAAAGCATTGGTTTTTCATTCCTTTTAACCAATTTAGAAAATAATTGTTTGGGATTGTGCTCAAAAAGGCTAATTAGTTTAGAGCATAACTAAAAAATAAATAAATACATATATGTAAAAGGTTTCATTTTCATGACCGTACAAAGCCTGGCTACATGGCATCCACTGGAAAGATTCCTTCGAACTTCGAAAAAAACAAGTAAAGATGAGGGTGGGCAGTCTTACCCTCAGGCCTTAGTGTTTCAAAACCTGGTCTGGAAACTGTTGATGGTTTCCTCCATTGACAATGCGGACACGCTCATTGCTGTTCATCCTCTTGTACTTGTTATCCACCCTGCTGACAAACTGACACCAAGATCTCTTTTAATCTCAGCAAGACTTAGCTCTTTCCTATCTGCAGTAAGACCTCAGCACTATGGCAGAGTGAGCAAACTCAAGAGGACCTTTTACCTGTAATAACTGAAAGATGAAGACACTGGCTCTGGACAGACGTGGACTAGACTTGGGGTCTTGAGATGGTGTGGGCTCCTCAGGTTGTAAAGTGTTCTGTGGGCACAAACAGAAGCAAGAGAATTCATTAGAAGGGAAGACAGAGGAAGATAATTTATGAAAAATGTGACATTCCATAAACCACTGACTATGGCATGACATCATGAATATGATTTATCTGATATATGTCCATACAAATAACACCTAGACTGTATTCAAGAACCCTGATGAACAACAGCATGAACTACTGTAGCCAATTATAACAGAGGTCATTTGCATTAATACATCTTAAAGGTGCAGAACAAATGGCATTCACTTTTATTGAGATTCAAATTTTGTCTCATTGGTTCTGACTCATCAACAAATATGAAAGCCAAAAGGGGCCGCGTTTTTCCAATAATCCAGAAGCAACTGACCCGGAGTCTCTGCAGTGTGTCGACTTCCTCTCGACCTCCTCGACACATCAGCTTCTGAATCTTCACCAAGAGGAGCTGCTGGGCTCTGGGGAGGAAGTGACAACCAAATTCACTTTACAGCTTCTCGTCACAGTCAAAAGATATAAAATGCACACCCACACACTCACCTACACACCACGACAGACAATCTGCATCAGGCAATAGACCAGTGTTCACACTCGTTTTGAAACCGACACTATAATGGTCACTCACCTGGAGTAGCTCGGTATGGTGCCTCTCTCCGTGTCCTTGTTGGTGAAAGGGTCCACTCGGGCACACAGCCACTCGCATTTGCCCTGGTGCATGGTGTCCATAACATGGAGAACCTCGTCACATCGTACGTTCAGTGAGCAGCTGTCCAACTGGCTGGAGATGTTCAGATTGAGACGGATGTAGAAAGAGTCTCCGGATACCACTGTGCCATCTTCAATGTCCTTCAGCAGCCGCCTGTAGCCTGGAAACAAGAAAAGTAGTGTATGTAATACGATGGTGTGTGATAGAAAGAGAAGCAGACAAAAAGACTATAGATCAAAGCCCTGTCTTTTCTGTACAGTCCTATTTAGGGTTGTGACGGTGAGGAAATATTCCCACACTGGTTAATCGACGTGTGACTACACCCATAATACCACTATCACCAGGGGGTGGGGTTCCTTGGGGTTTTCCCTTTTTGCCTTGTTTTCCTTCACTTTCAAATAGTTTATAAAAGCATGTGCGCATTTTACATTAACTTTCAAATTAGTGTCAATTTGGCATCAACTACTTGAATGGAAAACAACAAAATGGAACAACAATAACCCACTAAGGTAAAATTGGACTTTTGTTAACAAACCAAATAAAAATACAACATGCTATAAGCTTAATATAAAATAAATAACTTACACACAAGGTTAAATGTATAAAAACAAATAAATAAAACCTTGATGTAAAATTAAATAAATAAATGACAATAAAATATTTAAACAACATTTTAAATACAGTAAAAATCAGCAAACACCGTGGAATCATAGAAATAAGAAACAAATGTAAAAAAATAAAATAAAAAAATAAATACAAAATCACCTCAGATAAATGGTAAAAGTCAACAGCCTTTTCAAAATCCAAAATATTGCCAAATAAGCACCTTTGCATTTCATTTAGGAACTAAATCTTAATCTTTTATTGTATTGTCTATTATCTAACAGAATAAAATTATTTATATTACTATAAAAAAAACTGAAGTATCCACTGTTGCTGGATAACAATGTTAACTCCGTCACAGCAAACCTAGTCTGAACATGTTATAAGGTTCCTTCCAGAGTGGCGTAGGACTTTTTGAACAAGAGTACCTTTTAACCTCCCCTGTGCACATTGATTTTTTGAAGAAAGCATCTTCCTTTTAAGAGACGTCTGGACTCACCATCATAGTTGGACTTGTAATGGAGATGCACTTGTCCGGTGCATCTCTGCAGGGTCCAGTGAGCTTCCTCTTTGGTGCAGGTGTCCAAAGCCACACTCTGAGCTTCTCCACGAACACTGCCTTCCAACTTAGGGATAAATGAAGCCACATGGGAAAAGATTATAACTACTAACAACTGTTTTTTTTATTTATTTTATTATTATTTGTATATATACACATTGTGGAACATATGCAGGGGTTCAATCCCACCAGTAGAAGATGATGTCCAACTTTAACTCCGGCCCGTTCTGTATCAGAACCAGACTGGACAGAGGACACAAGATGCCACTATCATTTCCACCAATCAGAGTGACGTCCGACAGAAGGTTTTCTCCAGAGAGTAAAAAGGCTCTGAACTGGCCGCATTGGGTTTTGCGGAGGGCCTGAGGTCAGTGAAGGACGAAACGGTCTGGAATGAAAACGGACACATGCACAGATCAAAGAGGGGCGATAATACAGAAGTACACAGTGAGGGATGAATTGAGATGACAAAGACTGACTTTTTTCCCTCAAGTTTGGATTTTAAATAAAACAAAAAACAAAATACCTCTCCAAAGAGAATTTCCTGAAGATGTTGTTGACTTGTTCCAGATCATACGAGTCCATTGACTCAGACTGGTGGGAAGATGAAGATGAATGGATGGATGAAGGCCCGTAGGAGGACATGTCTAAGTCATGGTCATCTATAGTAAAGAAAGAGACAATTTTACAAAGACTTAAGGGTTTGATTCAGCGGTGAGTGGGCAGAATAAATGATTTATGCATGTTCATACCCATATCAGCATTGTCCTCCACTGTCAGTATCTACAGATTCTGAAGGGAGAATACTGAAAGAGAGATACAGCACAGTCAATTTGACTCTAAAATGCCAGCAACAATTTACTAAGACTTTACTATAGCTAACAACTGGTGTTTTTGTGGAAATGCATTCTAAATAATCAATAAATATGTAACAATATCCATTTAACTTTTTGTTACAAGTACACCAGTTTCAAAATAATTAGGCTACTATTTTAAAAAGCAAATACCACAGTTTGTGTTATACAAACCAGACACAAAACTCTTAACAATTACTGTTGTTTTACACTAAAAATAATATATAAACCCTTAGGTACAAACACATTTTTTTATTGAAGGTGTACTGAATGTAAGGTAAACTAATATTAATATTATACTATGTAGTTTACATTATTATTGTTAGTGTTTATTTTATTGATTTCTTCCAAGTCTGCATCTAAGACTAATGGCAAGAAATTCTAATGGAGAGTCTACTCGTTTTCTTTTATCACTGTCTATGGCAGCTCTGATTTTAATTACAATTTGTATTGAGAGTTTGAGTTCTCCTTGATTCTCCTGACAATGGAGTTCTGGTCTGGAGGCTCCGGCACGGTGGACATGATACTGTCATTACGGCACCGCAGCTGAAGAGACACAAGCACATACACACCATTTGCCTTCAAATTAAAGCAACTTGGAGAAATAGACAAATCAGATGATAATGCATTAAAGCCTACATTTTTACAGCAGATGTCTGCAGGAGAAATCACTGCACTAGCACTGTGTAGACCTGTGTTGTCAGTGGCAGCAGGTTCTAACAGATCTCCATTGCTGAAAGGCATGGCTATATAATGAGAGATGAAAAGAAAGGAAACCAAGCTCACAGGAAATTCTTTTTGCACACATTCGGTGAACATTACCACACAATAACTACGTTTTAACTGCAAGTTGGCACCGAGCACCATCTTTAAATAAACATTCTACCTTGGAATAGAGGACTTTTGGGTCCAGCAGCTGGAGATTTTGGTCGATTGATCTAATAATTGAGAATGACAGAGATATTCTTGAACAATAATACACAATGAGAGATAAAAAAAAGAAAACAGCTTCAAGTTTGTACTCACTCTGCCCTTAAGGTTACATCTGCGTTGAAGCTTATGCTCTTGATCATCAACAGTGTCTTCTCCAGAGTCCTCTGAAGGTCCTCCTGTATTTCCTTCAGGTTGCCCGAAGTGCTGAGCTATAATTAGTGGAGTAATGTCCCGTGGCAGACTCTGAGGGAAAAAACACCATGATAAAATAAAGAAAAATCCCCAATGGTGCCAGCCCAACCAGCCTATAACTGATATGGTGATAAACTGTTATAAACTGCATATATATTACCTAATTTAAAAGAGGAAAAACACTCAACTTTTCAATCACACAGATAATTTCTCACCTGATCCAAACCATTTTCTTTGGCCATCCGTCTCAGTTTGCACTCTAGGTTGACTATCTTGGCTTCTTTGCGTACGATTTCTATTTGAAGCTCATCGCTCTTCTCTTCCAGCTCCCGGATTTGCTTGCGGTACTTGTCTTTGTCAATCAGACATTGAGACACGAGGTGTTGTGCATCATCTCTTGACTTGAAAGCCTGTGGGACCGAGAAAGACTATACTATACCGACAGCCCCTTTAAAGAAACAGGAAATGAACTAATCCAAAGCCATCAGTAGGAACATTAGTACTCACCTGGTCCCGCTCACGTTCCAGCTCTTCCAGCTGCACCATGACCGTATTCATGCGGTTCTTGTACATTTCGCAGTCCTTCACCAGAGTGGAGCACTTCAATTCAAGGTCCTCCTTCTCTTCCAGATACTGTGCATCAGAAGATTAACGTTAAACCCATCAACAGAATAAAGAGCAAAATAGCACAACTCAAACTGGATCACAAGACCCTGAGAAAAACCCTTACTGTCAAAAGATTTAAAAGCAACAGTTTGTAGTTTTTTTTTTTTCAGCACTTTATTAATACCAACCCCTCATTCCACACTTAACGGTTTCATGTGACTCAAACCTTGCTGACGGCATGTCGAAGAGACAAAGCTTCATCATTTACAAAGAAAATGCTCTGCTAAAGCATTCATTTTCATTTTGTTGAAGCAGAAATTTCCATAGCACCCCAACACTTTCAAAAACAAGGATTACTTTCCATGTCATTAAACAAACAAACACTAAACATATATTTGGGAATGTGGGATGTCTGGCTTTGACAAGCATTCCGCACATATTAAACTTTCTTGAAGTGTTAAGAGAGATACTAGTAAGCTATACAAGACTAAACTAAAATGTTCTTTTATTCTTTTGCGGCTGAAGTAGGCCGTCAACACTCTAAAATGCACATTTGTTGCAAGCTCCGAAAGAGGGCTGAATGTGATAAGAAGTCACTGCCGCCACCCCTCCCCCCCTCCTTCCTGTCTTAGCCTGAATTCTGACACTTTTCACACGTCACTTCAGATGCGCTTCTAATTAGAGCCGCAGCACATTGCAGAAGGGACCACTTAGAGCAGCCAGTCCCTCATCAGCCTCTGTCACCTCTCGTTCAAGTGTGACAAGAGAAAAAAAACCTTTGCCTACACTTCATTATTTCTAGCTGTCAACTAAAAACCCTCATGCTGAGACCATATTAAATACACTTAGTCCCCATGAGGCCAATGTAATATTACATTTGGCATGTTTATTATGAGGACATTTGAACATTGAAAATGTGATCAAAATTGACAAATATGACCTGACACTTAAGGTCTCTGCCAAAAGTGATCGATCTACTTATATAGCCTTTTCGTGCACTTTACAGTCAGTGCACTTATAGCAGACTGTTTCAAACAACAGGCAGCAAACTTATGCTGCCATCTAAGATGACTCATTTTGGCAAAATGTATTGCATTACTTGCAGATAAGTTAATAACTTGTTGCAATGCATCTAGCTTGCACATGAATAAGGCCTACCTTCATGATTTCTTTAAATGCTAAATTGTTCCTCTTTTTTAGTGTCATTTCAACACCAAAGGCTATTTTCATAGCAAGAACAGGACAGGATAGTTTAAAACACAAAGACAAAAAAAAAAAGACTTATTAAGAAGAAGATACTATCAGAAACACTACAGTTCAAAAGTTTGGGTAAGATTTTTTTTAATGTTCTTGAAATAAAATAAGTGTATTTTGCTCAACAAGTCTGCATGTATATAGCAACATTGTGAATATTGACATTTTAAATAACTGATTTCTATTTAAATATATGTTAAAATGTCATTTATTCCTATAACAAAGCTGACTTTTCAGCATCTTTACTCAGTCTTCAGCATCACATAATATTACAGAAATCATTTTATGTGCTGGTTTGCTGCTCAAGAAACATTTCTTGTTGTTATAATTGTTGAAAAGAATTGTGCCGTTTAATATTTTTTGTGGAAACCATGTTTTTTTTTCTTCTTCAGGATGTTTGATGACAGTTTTATGAATTTATTTTTTTAGATATTTTCTTTTTCTTTATTTAGTTAAGTAAAACAAACAAAAAAGGCTTACTAACACCAAACTTAGAGCTGTAATATATTTAATCTTGATATTAGACCATTTAAGAAAAAAAAGAATCGTGAGTTTTTTTTTGTTGTTTTTTTTCAAAGCAACAATTAGTTCCATTAGTAATAAAAAATTGATGTTTTTAACCCAACATTTGTAGGTGCTATACACTGTTTGGAAAGGAGCTAAAGGCTAAATGATTGTTGAAGGTATAAGGCTGGTCCTGACCTTGTCCCGGAGCTCCTCGGCCTGTCGGACCTCTTCATGCAGGTTATAGAGTCTGTTGACTAGCTCCTGACGATCCTCTAGAGCCTCCTGTTCGGTCATGCTCCAGTATATCCAAGATGGCCTTGTCTGAATCAGGTAGAGGCCCGGGCTATGCATAAAAAGAAACAAAACAAGCATACAAAACAACTCTGAAATCTCTGACTTTGAGCAACCTTTCCCAACTGTTTGCTTTTCACTGTCTGCTTTTACTGTTATGCAAAAAGCATCTTCACCTGTATGATGGACTGCAACTCCTGGAGTTTGATCTTCAAGACCTCATTCTCTCTCTCCAGCTCAAATATCTGCTCTTTCCGAGGTCGGTTCTCAATGTCATTCTTCAATTTCAGAGACTGCCTCCTCTCCATTTTGCACTCCTCCTCCACCTTGTTCAACTTGTGCTTTAGCTGGTCAATCTAGAGGAAATGGAGAGACAGCAGTCAACATTTGTATCCCACGTAGTCAAATCATTTGTGTAAATACAAGTGACCCATCACTGTTAGCAGCAAATATAGAAGGACTTGGATTGTCCTGCAATGCATGCAGAAGCCCTCTAACCTCTAGCTGAAGGTCTCGGCTCCTCATCACAGCCATATTCTTCTCCTCGCTGAGCTGGGCAAAAACGCATAGCCAGCTGATAGTTGTTCATCTTTCACCTTATAAGTTCATCGCTAAGTTATTACGCTCTTCTTTCATCTTATTGTAAGCGTTCCTGGAAGGTGTGCAGCTCCTGGTTGGCCAGTCGTAGCTTCTTGTGCTCATCTTCTAGCGTGCGGCATTTGGTCATGAGTCCACCCGCTGCACTTCTTTAGCCCTGGACTGCTGCTGAAGCTTTATGACTTCATTCATTAAAAAACTGGATTAGGCCTTCCTGGCCCTCCTCCACTACAGGAAAAAGGACAAAATACAGTCAAATTCAACACTACTGCACAAAAAAGTACCATTAGAATACATGCAAATATCATGAATATATAGTGTTATCGTAATCATGTAAACACCATCTGATACCATGGTATTAGTGTACCATAGTATACCATTAGTGTACCATAGTAGCATCACAGTGCAATACTGTACGAATCTGAAAGGGGATTTATAGCAGAAGCTCATCTCAAATGGGAAGCCGGTGGAAGGCAAAACATTTTAAGGCATGCATGTAGGTCATTTATCGTATTTTTCGGACTGTAAG